>NW_007578869.1:115012-119824 GCF_000690725.1 Stegastes partitus
TGTATAGGTGAAGCTAAAGTTGGGGGGCAGGTTAATTTGTACCATGCATTGAAATGTATAGATCAAGTTCAAGTTGTTCATGTAAGATCTAAATCTGCAAACATCTGACAAGCATAGTGGAGCACAAGTATGATGTAGCACTAATTGGAAAAACTCAAGTAAAACAAAAGTCAAGCCAAAGTTACTTTATTGTCAGCTCTGCTACACGTGTGCACATACAGGAACTGAAATTGAGTTTCTCTTGAACCCTCATTAAAAAAAAAAACTGTTAAAAAAAATATACATATGAAATTTTTTTTTAAGATAAACAAGCTGCAAAATATACAATTAAACACACAATAGGCTAAACATACACAATCTAAACATATAACAGGTAGTTGTGCAGTGGAAACAGTGCAAGACAGTGCAGTAAACAGTAAACGGTGCAGCAGACTATAGCTTATTATGCTGTAAACAGCTTGTCCTCTGTTTCTATGCACAAATGATGTTATGTGTTGGTGAGAAGGCTAGTGCCGGTGACAGAGCCGGCCTGACTAATGGAGAACATCGTAAGGAGTGATGTAACTACTTATTACTGGTGTTGAGTAATTTGTTAAGTTATGTATTCTCTTATTCATGAGTAATAGATTATGGTAGCTGTCCCAACAAGGCATACAGCCGGGATAATGGCATTTTGAGTTCAAGAGAGCTGCTGCTGCTGCTGCTGCTGCCAGCTAATAGAACTTTATCCTGTCCAAGTATATACATCATTTATCAGTTGGCACACTCTCAGGAAACTTCAAGTCCAAATCCAAGCTATATTACTTTAATATTATCTTCAGTTTCATTAATAGTACACAATCAGAGGCATAACAAGCAATGTAAAAAAGAAAAAAGAAAAAAAAGGCAGTCCCAATGGGTACAACAGTCATTAAAAGTTTGGAGCCTTCTCTTATGATACGTCCCCAGGATCCAACCAGGATGACAGAGAATATGACAGTTTGCTTTTCTTTTCTTTTCTTTTTTTTGTGGTGGTCGGAGGCCTGGGAGAGACGAGTGGAGTTAACAGCGAGGAGCTTTTCAGCAGTTCAAGCGCTGCTTAGATCAAGATTTTAAAGGATCGCCCAGTCGCCTCCCCTCACTCCCATTTAAGAAGGGCAGCTTTGCCAAAGAGTTTTGTGAGATGTCTTGTCTTTTTATCAGTGGTTGAAAAGCCCCTGTGTTTCCTCACAGCATGGCCGCCGCTAATTAGTTTAGCACACATATCACCCACGAGGCCTGTGAACCTCTGCTACCCACCAACCGGGGAGTCGACCAAAGATGAAACAACGATGAATAAACCTTGGCGGATGTTGGAGATAGAAGCAGAAGCGTGATGAAAACAGGGACACTCGAGTGAGTTATACTGCATATTAATATTAGATATGATTTTTTTTTTTTTGCTTATTTCCATTGAAGACACCAACTTGATTTCCATTTTTGTGCATAATCACTAACACCCATGTTTTCAGCAGCACCACCACACAGGAGACTGCTGAAAACACTTTACCAGTTTTAACAAAAGGCCACCGAAGGTTGTCTAAAAATTAAAAAAAGATTGATAACTGCCTTTTTAATGAAAACTGGAACATCCATCCGGAAAGCCCGAACCTTTCTTTGCTTTTCCTCCCTCTTCATGCACCGACAGAAACGGCACTAATTCCCTGCTTTTGTCCAGCCTCGTTATCTCGAATATTCAAATGCCGCAGCCTCTCAGGAGGAGAGACATCCTTGAGTCTGTCTGATCTTCGTCTAAAAACTGCGATGCCGAAGTTCTGGCTGTCCGCTCCAATTGCCCAGGTTGGTATATCAACCTCGCTAACCTCCTCTTCCCCATATTAAAATCAAGGACTTTTTTTTCCCCTCGTGTGTTGCCCAAGGGAGAAGGAGCCGGTGGTGGTTTTAGGGGCTGGACATGGAGGCAAATACAAAAATAATTCCCTCTGAAATGCCAGAATTAATCAGAGTCTCCTTTGGATGGGAGTTAACAAGCTATCAAACATCAGGCACCCTCAGCTGGCATGAGGCTCCGCTTAATAAAAAGGATGGATGGAGTGGGAAGGAGAGGGAGCCGGGGCGTTTTCAGGTCAGGGAGGGAACAAGGCAGGAATGTAAGGGCCTGATCGCAGCAGGGGGTTACCTGGTAATTGGGATGGAGAAATAGTTAAAATGATGGGCGGCGAGGCGGTGAGTGGAGGGGGCAGCTCAGTAGGAAATGAAGGGCGAAGGTGTGGCGGATGGAGGGGAAAGATGGGAGAGGAGGCGATGCAGTCTGTGGAGGTTGGGATGTATGTGAAGAGTGACATGATGGAAAAATGAGGGGAAAAAAGGGGGGGATGTTGTTGGCAACAGGGGGATGTCAGAGTGGAATGACACTGGAGGAGCAATTTCATTATGGTGCACTGGGATGACAGAGGAGATAGACGTTTTTTTCCTTTTTTTTTTTGGTGAGCTTTCAAAACTAAAATGGGGCCAGGGTAGCAGCAGGGAAGGGAGATATTGGAAGAGGTGAGGTGTTTGTATGTGGAGGGTGAGGTCAAGGAGCTGGGGGGGAGGGGAGGAGGAGGGCGGGAGGTGTATTTGATTGAGGTATAAGAAAAAAAATTAAGGAGTGCAGGAGATGGTAGGCTGGGGAGAGGAAGATTGTGGGTTTCTGAGTTAGATTTTGCAATGTAATCAAAAGGAAGGGAAAGTGGAAGCGGGGAAAGGAGGAGGCGGAGGGGGTGAGGGATGGTGGCAGGCGAGAGGGTTGGGGAGGGGAGGCGGCAGATACGACCGATGACAGCTGGGTGGAGGTGGAAGAGATGCGATTACACGAGCAGGAAGGGATTCAGGTGGGGAGAGAAGTCGCCGGGAAGCTTGGGAATGAAAGATTTAGGAGAGTTGGGGGAGGCGGGGGGGAAGGAGGAGGATGGGGAAGAGATGCGCTTATGTCACTCATCCTAAATCGCAAGCGTCTTTAAATAAGATATCCCTCTGTTCACGAGAGCTTCTGATGCCCTTGATCAAGGCTGAAACTGCAAAAAGCGCAGGCATGTTAATTACCCTGAGATTATTCATTCAACGCCCTCCGTGTGCACCGAATGAATGCATATCTTTGGCGAGTGTTAGAGGCGGGGGCAAACAGCAACCCCCTACCCCCACCCCCCCCTCAGCCCTATTAACATTGTGCTGTGAAAAGCCTATTACTAGTCTTCACCAGCAGCTTATCCCTCACCATTGCAGGGGAAGATTTTGGCCGAGCAAACATGAATGGCTTCTTTGCTCTGGAAAATGAGAGATGCTAAATCCGCAAGCCATAACCCACTTCTTGCCTCGCGCACAATAGAGAGCCTTGGAGGAGATGACTCGGAGCGGTTTGAGGAAAGCGCCGGCATCCTCTCATGCAGGCGTTAACATCCTTCTGAGAATATTTGTTTGACATTATGGCAGCCATAGATATGATGGACGGTGTCCGGTTAGAGCGAGTTTCAACAGAGGTGACGAGAGATTATATTTTTATTGCCTGTACGAAGACAGAAAAAAAAAAAAAAAAAAAAGGAGACAGATGCCTTTTGAGATCTTTATCTGCATATAAAAAGGGAAGCTGAGAGCCTTGGACACACTCCAAAATGGCTGCCTTATCAGTTCCAGGGCTGCTTCTCTATTTCTGTATCTGTCTAGGCCTTCCTTCTGTTTCTCCATATCATGTTTATCTGAAAAAGGCTCCCAGTGAGCCTCCGTTATGCCCAAATGCAAAGTCGAATTACTGCTGAAAAAACATTGCAAATAAGGAAGATGAATGTAGTCTATGAAAGCAGGAGTAGTGGCTGACATGCCCGTTGTACTCTGAGCACGCACAGGACTGGATGTTCTTGCACAAGAGGTCAGGTCAAGTGTCTTCAAACAGTCTGGTCAGGATAAATCCTACCTACGAGGTGTGTCAGAAAAGTTTCAGGACTGGTGCCACAAAAGATAGATTTCAAATCCAAACTACAAACTACAAGTTTTCCATTTGAAGTAATCCCCCTGGAGTCTAACACACATTCCCACTCCTGGAAGGATTCTTCCGGGATCCTCCGCGGCTCCGTCGTCACAGCCATCTTGATGTCGTCCACGTCTTCAAAACGGAAAGGTGTCTCTGACATGCATAGAAGCCAAAACTTTATAGTGAACTGTAAAGCAAGTTCACTATTCAGCTTGCTAGCAATGGAAGCATTCTATAGTCGCGTGATCCTGACTGAACTGGAGTTATTTCTATCATTTCCTTCCAGTCTCTCTTTTGGTTTTAGTCGTTGCACTATGATTATTGGGTTTATACCTGAAGGAAGGCCCACATTTTTTGCTCAAGTTGAAACATTTTCAACTCGTGTTTGAGTCTTACTTTGTTTCCTCTCAGGAGAATTCAAACCCAATTGTATTTCCCCATTGACATACAGTTGCGTTGCCTTTAAAATGTGCTTTGCATTTTGCTATGCAAATCTAATTAGAACTCTGTGTTTTCAAAGCTTTTCTTTGAAAACTAAAGTTTCTAATGAGAATTAATGTTAGCACACACATGTCACAAACCCAAGACAGATGCAAATATGTAGATGCCTCATCCAGGTTACAAGATGAGTGTGTGGTGCTGCTGTATTTCACTCCAACCCTGCCTCCTAAAAATGACATCATTATACAACTAAACTGTGTTCTCATTGTGTTTTGAAAGAAAACATTTTCTTCTCCATGAAAGGTTTCTGTGTCTTGTAATGTTTCCAGTTTCAAAAAGCTGCAATGTCCATGTTTGGAGATGCAGTTAAAAGTCTGCAACAAGAC
>NW_007578869.1:122179-125465 GCF_000690725.1 Stegastes partitus
TTAGCTGCTAACGTTAGCAGCGAAGACGTTAGCGAAAACGTTAGCGTCTTAGCTGCTAACGTTCGGAGCAAAGACGTTACGTTAGCGTCTTAGCTGCTAACGTTAGCAGCAAAGACATTAGCGAAAACGTTAGCGTCTTAGCTGCTAACGTTCGGAGCAAAGACGTTACGTTAGCGTCTTAGCTGCTAACGTTAGCAGTAAAGAGTTACGTTAGCGTTTTTAGCTGCTAACGTTAGCAGCGAAGACGTTAGCGAAAACGTTAGTGTCTTAGCTGCTAACGTTTGCAGTAAAGAGTTACGTTAGAAGACGTTAGCTGCTAATGTTAGCAGCTAAGACGTTAGCGAACTGAAGACGACGGTAGAGAACCTGCATCGGCGCTTGTGGTTAAATATTTGCCTGAATACACGTCAGTTAGCCAGGGAGTGTCGCAAAGACTTGTTCCTTCAGTTTCATTTAGTGTGTTGTTTATACTTAAATAAAGCTTGAATACATGCATACAGTTTGTGTTACTGTATGAAAATTTGGAGTGAAATTCACTGTGATGCTAGGGGGCGCAAACTACAATCTTGCCTGGGGCACCAAATTGGTCAGGGTCGGCCCTGCCTGACAACATGCAGCCAGTGAGGCATCTGCATGGAAAGACTGCATCCATGCATGCCGACAGCCTCTGTTGACATTATGAGTCTTGTGGCTGCACTGGGGTGGACTCATGAACAGAAATGAACAAAGTGCATGTAGTCTGTGTGCACACTAACACGCAAACATATTCAGTCACATCAGCAACGTTACACAGAGGAAAATACTAGACTTTAAAAGCTCATATTTTCGAAAGTCCAAACTGCATGTGTGTTGATTGAACATCTAAGATAGAGAAAGCTACGACAGACTCGGAGGTGTTGCGTGAAACATAAACAAGTTTGTTGTGATGCATTCTCTAACACAAATGAAATACATTATTAAACAATATTTTCATCAGGTTTTTCTACCGAGACGTCCAGCAAACACAGACCCTAAGACCGATCCAGTTACGACGGAGCTTTTTCACTTGTTGTTGAACAGCGGGGAAAAGCATAGGTGCCAATAATCACATCTGTGTTCTGCTCAAGTCTCCCGCTGAGTCATGACAGTGTGACAGTGAGGCAACGAAACCACGACTCTGGAACCTGAGCAGCAAAATGGAACGACGCCGTCCTCGCAACAAAGTTTATCCTTCTGCGACATCTTCANAAAAAGCTGCAATGTCCATGTTTGGAGATGCAGTTAAAAGTCTGCAACAAGACCTTCACCCAGGAGACCAGGGTTTGCATGCTGAAACATTACATTGTTAAACATCCATCCATCCATTATCTATACGCCGCTTAATCCTCACTAGGGTCGCGGAGGGGTCTCTCAATCCATCTGACCAATCACTGCTCCTATGGCTCCGCCCCTCTCCGACGATTTTTGCGTCACTGGCTCCAAAAATTCAAGATGTCAACCAGGAAGTAGCAAAACCCTGGCTTCATGTTCTCAGTGCAGAAACCAACGGGTGACGTCACGGAAGCTACGTCCATCCTTCATACAGTCTGTGGTTAAAACATGACCCTTTCACTGCACCTTCTCTTTTCTAGGTTACCAGGATGATGAGTCCTGCCCATGTAATATCCTAGTAAGACTGGATGGCTGAAAAACAGTGACAGTAAAGAAATTCAATTTTAAAATAGCAAAGATATGTTGGTTAGAAATGCATCTGTGAAACCTCACAAAGCCACAGAATGCAAGAGAAAATACATTTCCCTCAAAACAAAACTGAAAATTCTGTTTAGTTGTACAGGAATGTAATTTTCATGAGGCGTGGTTGTGCAGTAATAGAAAATTCAAGACTTTTGTGAGGATTTTAGATGTTCTAATGAAAGAAACACCAAAATCAACCAAACACGTTTCATAGGTGAGAAGCCAGAGGTGTGCTGGTGATCAGAGGTGTGTGGATACACTCCTAAATATTCAGTTCACTCTGAAATGGGTCAGTAGTATTTGCACAGTGTCAGTTTAGCTTGTGCTGCTTCACTTCAGGGACTAAGGATCATTAGAACATTGACACAAGCCATGGATGGAGAGTAAATTATGCAATCAATACTTGCCCACAGATTATAGGGTGAGACGTCTACACAATTATGCAATTTGAGCAAAGTATTCATTATTCTTTAGTCAATCCACACATAACAATTACTCCTTCACTTTGCAAGTCTGTGTGTTTGTTTTCAGGGACTACTGGCTGTGCACGAATATACAGAAGACACACTGAAGATGAGGCAAAACATGGCGGAGATTAGTTTCTTTTTTTTAAACACACATTCAAATGAGACAAAACAAAAGATGTAAGAACCAAATTTGATGTTTAGTACATATCATCAAACCGGGTTTAGGGATGCAAAGATTGAGCAAAAGCTGCAAACAAAATACTGAGTGAGCATTTAAAAAAAAAAAAAGAAAGTTTCTTCCTAATAAACCCAACCAGTGAAGGCAGGCTTAGGTAACTATGAGATGAAAGCAACGTGCTGCACCAGTAAAATACTGACAGTGATATTTATCAAGCAGCTACCGTATATCTGTGTTTGTGTTAATTACTTCTTAATGCAAAATATGCAAATTTGTGTCGTTATTAGAGGAGAACATCTCTCAGAGTGACTTTGCAGCTGCAGGTTGTCTTCGGGCTTCCATTTGCACGACAGAGGAACCTCGCCGACGCTGCCCCGGTGAAAAAACGGATTTTTATTGCATTCCTTTGAAATTAGGGCTACATTTGTATTGTTCTTCTCTCATGTAGAAATATGCAGCCCCGAGTCCTTTTTTTTTCTGGTTATTCACAGCAGAAGTGATTTTTTTAGTGAATAATGTGAGCTGAAAGGTAAATGAGCAAAAACATTTTTACTGGAAATGTGATTAAAAAATTAATTGTCAAGCTTGCCAAAAAAAAATGTATGTAATCTTTGAACATTAGCGTGCGTTGTAATTGTCTGTTTGGCTAATTAAGTCCTTCGTTATCTCCGAAATTATGAATAAATAATGAAATGGAGGCAAGTTTATAATGCAGAGAAAGGGGAATATAATTAGAAACAAATGAGGAAGTAAATCTTAAATATCCTATAAATGTTACTGCGAAAGGGTGCTTTTTCACCAAAACTGGGCTTTTTAATATAATCAAGCATCCTGTATCATTATCAGGCATTTGTAAAACAGCGACACAGTGATTAGTTGCAGATTCATTAAGTTGTGATCATTCTCGCTGTGAACAGACGTCCTGTCC
>NW_007578869.1:130522-144120 GCF_000690725.1 Stegastes partitus
TTTTTTTGTTTTGTTTTGAAGTTGTCCTATAAAGATTTTGAAGGTGCCCGGCTGGATTTACTCACTCCCATCACTTAAAACTTAATTTTACGGCTCGCTGTCGATCTGTCAATTTGTCGGCTCCCAGGAACCCGCTTTTATTTCTAATCACATCAGCGCCGAGATTAACTCTCGGGAGCCGGCAGCCATAATCAATTCTTTGTTATTAATAATTAATCCAATCCGCGCGCTAAAATATTCCGTATCAAGTGCAGATGTCAAATGTAGATTTTCTGAGAGAATCAAGGAAATTGAACTATATTTTTCTGTTTGTGCTGCTCGTCATTTGTCTTGAAAGGAGCGTCGGATTGGAGAAAAAAATAAAAAAAGCGCGAAGAGATGGACGGACTCGCCGTGTGCTCCCTGAGAAACTGATCATTAGCCGGCGAAGAATAAAAAAACAAGGATGCGGAGATTTGAACAGGAGAAAGGAGAGATTACAGAAGAGAGAAGAACGCAAACTTCTAGGCTTAATGATGGCGCTACAGGCAGCAGACACGAGGTCAGTGCTTAGGTTTACATGCGGCTCGCTAATTGTAACACCTCTGCATCCTCGCCGCCGTCGAAACCCGGGAGCAGACGGAAAAACAAAACTGCAGATATATTCACAGTTCAGAAAGTGACACCCAGAGAGGAGAGGATGACCCTTATTCTTTCTTTCAGTGGAGTTTTTTTTTTTTTTTTTTTTTTGTGGACGGCAGAAACATTTTTCAGCAAAAAGGAGGGGAGGGAGGAGAGAGATTTAGAAATAAAAGATCACCTTGATCAGCACAAAGTACTCTGAGTGTTCACTTCCTGGGTCGACCTCAAGGTTAAGATGGCTCGTTATTTTTTACGGTCCTCGTTAAAGACGCCGAGAGCTTGTGGGACGGGGGAGGTATTTAAATATTTTTTTTCTCCCCTTTTTTTTTTTGGCAAAGTTGTTCAGCAGGGTTCCATTTAGGGTCCCGTCTGACCCTGCACACACACACACACACACCTACACACACACACACACACACACACACAGCTCAAGGTGACTTCCACCCACAACCCTGGAATTCATTCATTTTTTTTCAAGTGTAGGGGGAGATGGTTATATTTCCTCAGAGGATCACTCTTTAGGTGTGTGTTAGTGTGTGTTAGTGTGTGTGTGTGGGAGACAGAGAGTACATGTACATTTTAAACGCAGCCTTATTACTTTTCAATGACACTCTAACCCCTGTTTTCATTATTATTTTTCATAATAATGTTCAACCTGGGATGCCGTCGTGAATGACATTGAAATATAACCTCCCAAATGAGTGTGTTGTTTACCTTTCATGTTGAGGAGTGCGCACTGTGCCGGTTACTGTTATTGCACGGAGGCAGGTAGAGGCTACAGTGAGCGCAAATTATTTATTTATTTATTTATTTTGTCTCCTCTGCCGAGTATTATTCATTATCTCAGAGCGGTTCTTATTCAAGGGCATTATTCAAGAGATTGAAAGTTGTCTGGATATTGTGCCAAATTGGACTTGTGAGCAATCGCAGACAATCCCACCAGCCAATCAAAAACTTGTTACAGTTACAGCATTGGAGATGTAAAGTTGGGTCCCCTGCTTTGAGAGTCACGTAATTAATTGAGACTTTGCATTCATGCTGTATATGTTGTTGATGAAGACGAGCGCAGGAATGCAGAGAAAATGACTTTTTCGTGGCTCAGGAGGCTTAGGAACTCATATACCTGCCGCATTTGGAGGATGAATTTAAAACCATATTTCAACAGGATGTTCTTTCTCTCTCTCTCTCTCTATATATATATATATATGTATCCTGTGTGCAGCACAATTACGGTTAACACACCAACATTCACTGAAAGCAATGGGGTAAGATAATGAGAAAAACGGAAAAGATTCAAGCGCAGAAAAGACACTATAAGACAGACGAGGAGGGACGGGGTTGAAGCGTAAAAGGCATTTAAAACACATTAAAACACACCAAATTCCATGCAATATTAAAACTGCAATGATGCCTGGGATTTTTTCTTCTTCTTTTTTTGCCTGGTCTAACAAAGGTTGTCTGTCTTATTTGTAGCTTTATTGCATTTTTTTTCTTGCTGATTCTTTCTTTTGCTGTTATTACTTTTACAAATGCACAAAATAACCTCATATTTTATTCAGCTGCTTGGATTCACATATATTACATGTGTACATACATGTGTGTACACTGACACATTCTGTTAATGCTACCCGAGGACGGTACATAATATTTATACAGAGTAATTGCACTGCCAACAGAATAACCTCAGTGCAGCTCATATCGTTTGATTGTTGAGCTCAACAGCAAATTGCAATGTATATAGAAATAGGTGAAAAACATAAGAAAATAAAGAGCTTTATGTATTTAAACAGCAAAGGTACTTAAAGCATAAAAAATCTATTATGCAGCTGAATTAACCCTGTCAGAGTCGTATTACTGCATATCATATTTCTGTTTTATTATATGAGGTTCTGGGTGAATCCTCACGTCTGATTGGCTGCAGGGTGACAATTAATTCCTGATAAATGACACCTGCTAAGCAGCTCCAATGAAACTGTCTGTTCAGCTTCTAAATAGCCTGGGTTTAAAGTGGGTAACTATAGCAACAGAGGCTCAGTGAAAATCGCACTACATGATTCATGGCATCATGTTAACAAGCTAATATTGAACTGAAATCAGTGACTTTATTTATTTATTTTTTTTAAGCCTATTTGGAAAATTTGACAAATTTAATAGAAGATTTAAAAAAAATGAAAGTTGCATCAATACCAAACTAACTACAACATGGGCTGGTAGGAAACCGAAACCCTGTCTTGCAAAAAAAAACCCAAAAACAATTAAAATTAACCCTCCTACTACCTTCAAATTTACTGACATCTTTTATCCTTGGGTTCAGTTTGACCGCAGCAATTTAAACCTCCAGAAAATATCATGATTGAAATTGTTGCCCAGCTTTATGTGTAAATAGCACTTTAAAATTAAACTGACAAGATTATGTTAGTGACTTATTTAGAGATGTTAAACACTGAATGTGGTTAAATTGACCCCAAAGATAATAGGAGGGTTAAAAATAGACTTGAAAACTACACTGCAGATGCTCTTTATGGAACTCTGTGGGAGTTTAATGCCACTGTCCGGTCCATCAAGGCAGGGGAAGAGTACACCCCTCTATTTACTGTCATTTAACAGAATTTAGTGACATAACTGCAGCCCGCAAACATTATGGGAGACTTGTCAAAAAACACCGGCCTCCGCCGTCCCTGTATCTCTTGATACTCATTAGAATATTCCACTCTACCGTCTCCAGATATGCCCCTCAGCCAAGTCCGAAGAGTTCGTTCTGACATCCAGCTATGTTGAGTTCAGCGTGACAGGGAGGGGCACTGCCAACAACGGCATCTTGTATTTTCCAGACAGAGACAGATAGGGTTGAATATGTCAGCCTGGCATACAATCCACAAACTAAGAATCATAAAGACCCGAATAACCCAAACAAGGAAACCCTAAGAGGTTTTTTTTTGTTTGCCAGCTCTGAGGATCCACTGTGTCCGGCCTCAAGTTTCATGAAATATATTTTCAAATTCGATCAGATGCCGACTACTTTCATTCGAAATGCCTCTGATGTGGTACAGCTGGGATGTCCACTACCTCAGGAACACGCTGAACAATATCAGCGAAGAGATGATCAAACATGCCTATCAGCTAAGAAGACGTGAGATTTAATACTGCCTCCTTCCTTCCCCTGAATATAATAAATATCCTTATTGTTGTAGCTTTCAGGTGGGTCTTTTGTGGGTCTACATAAATCACCTCCTCCAAAGCATCGCTGTAGGTCGGCTCTCAGACACCGGCTTGGAGAATTGTCAGATAATGTCAGTGACAGGCAATTGCAAAGGCAGCCTGCAGGCTTCCTGGACTGTCAGTGCAGGATACACAAGAATGGAAGCACGTCTCGTCTTCCTGTGTCCCTTTTGTATCTCACACAGTAAATGGAAATGTCAAATTTAACGTTAGATACATCGCTGTACGATATACTGCCTTATCTGACTCGAAATGATCGTTAATCCAGTCTGTGTTTCTCCTTATATGACTTCCATTGTGAGTCCAACTGGAATTATTTGATGACGTTCTTCATGGTAATGAAAACGAAAAACAAGCCCATGACTTTAACAGGAGAAGGCACGATCTGACAAAAATGATATGTGCTGGGCTCATTAAAATGTTCTTGTTAATATAATGTTGCTACTACATCTAGTCTGGCCAACAAACCTCTGTTGGTGTTGGCATCAGCTGGCTGTGGAGCCCTCCAAATTAGAAATAAATGAATACAAATATCTGAGAATCTCATTTACAACCCTGAGTGTAGTCCGTCAGCGCCTCATCCTCCCCTGCAATATTTTGTATACTGCCCCTCTTTGCATCACAAGAGTGATGATCACCGCATCCCATTTGCTATCCAACGCAATACCTCAGGCTGCAGCTGACAGTGTATCATCTGTTCAGGTGGTATCATCTGGTTGATGGTGATCTGGTTTAAATTTGGTGTAAATGACATGGCTAAATAGCTAGCCAGCTAGTCTTGTTGTTCAACTGTCAAACATACATGTTCTAGTCGTTAAATCCATCCATTATCTATACACCGCTTAATCTTCACTGGGGTTGTGGGGGCTGGAGTCTATCCCAGCTGACTCAGGGTGAAGGCAGGGGACACCCTGGACAGGTCAGGGCTACACTTACAAGCAAGCGCACTCTCAAGCACACCTACAGACAATTTAGAATTGCCAGTTGATGTCGGCATGCTTTTGGACTGTGAAGAACCCGAAGAGAATCCACTTGGCACAGACAGAACATGCAAACTCCACACAGAAAGATCCCAGGCATCCTAACTGGGATGCGAACTGGGGATTTTCTAGATGTGAAGTGATGGTGCTAACCCCTGAGCCACCATGCAGTCCTTGCTGTTAAATCTTAGGAGCATAAAGTTAGCTTTTTAGTTCATAGCTGAGCTTCTGTGAACTGAGCAGACTAGAAAAACCTCCCATTATCATATCATATCTAAGGTCCATCCTAATTACTGGAGTAGTGAACCATGTTTCTATTGCATGACAAAATAATGGGATGATAATGATTGGTCCAGGTATTAGCCAAACCCTCAGGTGCCAATAGGGAAAGAGTTATGGCTTGTGAGAAGCTTTAGATTTAAATCACACATGACAATATATACTAGTAGTCCTAATAGTGTGTTCCTGTGGGATGTGTCTATTGAGAGTGAGATAAAGCTCTTCAAGGTGTTACCATTAAATCACCAGGGATTAAAAGGATGACCATCCACCTCCACATCATTCATTGATTCCTGATAATGGACACCTCATAAGGCATCATCCCTTGCTTACCTCCAATGCATAAGCCTGCATGATGATTTTTAAAGCCTCTAAAACTTTAAATATTCATGACTTCATGAGTAATTTAGCTTCAGAGCTGCGCATGCATTGTTTGATCACATTTTACTGGCAGTGTCCTGCCACAGTGAGACACTCATTACATTTTTACAATTTGTATTTATGCATGTGCACAGATATGCCATATCGCCTATTTTGCGCCCACTTCAAACCACTGGACCAAGTAAGCACAAATACAAAAAAAAAACCCCAAATAACTGTGAGAGTTTGTTTTCATGTAGCGTCCTAATGCTGAAGCTGGGTGACAAAATCTGTAGTAGCTGAGATGGAGTTAATTTAACTCCTATATGCTGTTGAGCATAAATATGTATCATATTTCGTAAGATAATGGAAGAAAGTATATGTAAAATAAATCTAAATCAAAACTAATAAGCAGAACGATTCAATAAATGTAGTGGCGTTAAAGGCACAGAATTACACTCCGAATGTGGTGGAGCAAAAATATCAGAATAGCAAAGATTATCAAGGGTGCTTCCATATTTCAGTCAGGGCTCAGTATTCAGCCACATTTCTCAGTAGAAAAGGAGCAATTTTGTTAAAAGTAAATTATCTCCTTGGAGTTATTAAAAGGAGCTGCTCAAGTTGAGCAAATCACTCGCAATCTGTGCATCGCTAATTAAAAAAAATTGCAGGATGGAGGGAGGGTGGTTGTTGTTGACATGTTTGGGAATGTCATTTTAAGCCAGTTTCCATTTCCACGGCTCCCCTATCTCTCTCTCGGCGGCTCTCAGCTATTTGCCGTTTGGCTGGAGCCATGCCAACCCCATTACTCCTACAAGACTGTAACTCGCAGCCTCATTGACAGGGATGTGACAACAAGCGTTTAGACAGAGAGGAAATCATTCATCGTTAACCACGCAGCCGTACAGGAGACAAACACATCTGGGCCAGAGATAAGGCCTCGCCAGCGCCCCGCTGCACCTGTTTCACATGAGCTCTTTGGCTTCCTCACCTCTGCTTTGCTTTTGTGTTTTGGAATGCTAATTAGCAAATGTCCTTCATGAATCCTTGTTGGGAGCGTCCCCAGTGTACAGCCAGAGAGGGAGACAGGGGGGTGAGACACAAAGTGCTACAAAGAGGAGGGCACTGGTAAGACTTTTACAAAGAGCACTTAGATATTGCTGGATGTTTTGTATAATACCTTCTTTGAAGAGCTTTCTCAAGAGATATTCTAAAAGCCCGCAGTAATCCTCCGCTCGCCATGTCTGGGTCTGAATCAGCATCAGTCCTACAGTGGTAAGATGAGATAATCTCCCCACATGTCTCTCTACTCGATTCCATTCTATCAGCGTCTTTACTTCAAAATGGAAACATACTCCTCAGATCCCTGCTTTGCAGTAGGCGGGCGTAGACAGAACTTTTGCATTTGTTTGATTCTATTCAACGACACTCGCTCTGTTTGCCGCCACCGCCTCAGGCCGGCGATGTTATTAGCCCGGTATTAGACGTCAATCAGCTGAGAGGCAGAGGGCTGACGACTGCCTCGTTGCGAGAGAAGTGTTTTTTGTTATTGACTCAGCGCCAAAGGAGCCGGGATCGGACAATCGTTAACACATCAATCTGTGTTGTAGGCCCAAAGCCGTGGTTATATTGGATTACCTCATCTCACAACATAGCGCTGATAACCTCTCCCCCTGCATGACAGTGATGCCGGCGCTGCTCCCATATCAGCAGCACACAACCATCTATCTGAGGCTGTCAAGCCAAAGTCTAAAGAGTTTTAGTCAAGCTGGGCCACGCATTGCTGTGAGAAGGTCGATGTCAGTGAGCTGATCCATCACTTTGGAACTAGTTGTTTTAATTTCCTTAAATGTGGCACAGACATTTATGGTCTCCAGAGGGTGACCCACTGACGGTGAAATATGGCAACAAGAGCAAAACGGATTGCCAGGAAATTTTGAAGTTATCCAGAAAATGAATGTGTGATGGCTTTGATTTCCTGCTTTTCCTCTTATGCAATCATGAGGTTGACGTTTTAGGATTTGAGTGAAATGACAGCTTATGTTTGAACTGCTTTGACATCTCGTCCAGTCCGATGATTCTGTAGATAAAGCATGTCAGTCAGGTTGGCTCCGAAACACTTTGGTGATCCTTGACTCCTTGTCTAATACAATTATCAGGGTTATTATTATATTTATATTTATCAAATGCAGTTTTTAAGATTAGCTGCAAAAATAATAATGACATTAGCAACAGCTGTGGTTTGTGTTTGGTGCTAATTAGCAATTCCTATGACACCAATACGCCAAACTAAGATGGCAAACATTGCAACTGCTGTTCTCAAAGCCTTACAGAGCTGCTGTAATGAACAGAGTCCTTTGTTTAACTCAGTATTGCTCCATCATCATAAATAATCAATCAACCATAAATAATGTTTCACCAAAAAAAATATGGATTTTGCCAAAAGAGACTTATGAGTGTTAAAGTCCTGTAAGACCTGGAAGTCCATAAGTCTCCACCGAAATCAGTCTAAGCAGGAGAACTGGACCAGTGAAAAATCTGGCTGGATCTGATTGACTGGTTGAGGTTGCCCTGCTCTAAAAGATCCATCCATTATCTATATAACGCTTAATTCTCACGAGGGTCGTGGGGGGCTGGAGTCTATCCCAGCTGACTTTGGGTGAAGGCAGTCTATCACAGGGCCACACTTAGAGACAGACAACCAAGCACACTCACATTCACACCTACGGACAATTTAGAATCACCAATTAACCTCAACATGTTCTTGGACTGTGTGGGAGGAAGCCGGAGAACCCGGAGAGAACCCACGCTGCACGGGGAGAACATGCAAACTCCACACAGAAAAATTCCAGTGTCCCCACCGGAACGCGAACCGGCAACCTTCTTGCTACAAGGCAACAGTGCTACCAACTGCACCACCCTGCAGCCGCTCTAAAACATATCCTGCTTTATTGCCCATTTTCTGCCAAATGGCACCATAACTTGTGAAATGCAAATCAAACTGTTTTAAACGAAACTTTAAACTTGTGACTATGACTGCTAACTCATTAGAACAATTTTTACTGATGTTGTCACTCAAGTGAGAACGAGAGTCAAGACTGTTATTATAATCATACAACTTGTTTTTGCAACCAGATGCATCGCCCCCTGCTGGCCATTAGAAACAATGCAGGTTTAAGTTCACTTTCCAGACTCAAAGGTTTCATCCGTCTTGCATATACAGTCTGTCTCGGTCCGGTGCGTGTCACATGAAAAATGCATAAGCTGTAACGTACTTTGGCCACTGCTGCAAAACTGCCGCGGTCCGGCACCGTTGCAGGGAACTTGATCAGCATGACGGATTGTTATTTCGAGCATATTAGCATGCTGACTTTAGCATACAGCTCAAAGCACCGCTGTGCCTAATTACAGCCTTGCAGAGGTGCCGGCACGGCTGTAGACTTTCAGTTTTGTGTCACCAGAGTCTGACTGTGGCTTCTTCACCTCCCTGTCACACTGGGGTATATTGCTTTCGTGTTTCCTTGAACCACCTGCCAGTATTGTTATATACACAGTGAAATATGCAGCCTGTGATTTGATCCCGTATATCCCTGTGCAGATTAGGGCAGTGTCAGTACAGGATTACCTTAGTAATTCATGTAATGCTGTTTCGCCACAGTTAATTTCCCTGTGGATGAGCGGGGAGAGTTGAGTTATACACCAGCGCGAGCTCCCCAAACTACAGTGTATCATTCTCTCACAGTCCTCCATCTCCTCAACATGTTTGGTATGCACAAGACATGACGTGGGCTTTCTGTCTTAACGGCCTGTTGTGTATTTTATTATGGGCATACGGCTCCAGTGATTGAGGTGCGGTGGCGTCTTTCCATTGAGCAGCGAGCTGCTGAATGCAAATAGCATATTTGTAATCATCTGGCAATCATCATGCAGCCCGAGTTCCAATCATCATTGTCATCTGGCTTCTCTCTTAAAGTTATGGCGCTACAGGAGGAAAAAAAAACGCGACGGATAAAAATCAAAACAAGGCGACGGTAAATGCAGCTAGTGAAGGTGAGACAGAAGTCGAGGCGTAACTCTGTCAGACTTAAACCTGAGCTGATTAGCGGGAAGTCAAAGGCACATAGAGAGGCCTCTTTAAAGCGGGCTGTTTGTGGTGAGGAGGCCACAGGAGAAGCTGAAATCCAGCATAATTATCACTCCCTGTGGAAATTAAGGCTGACCTTTCTAAGTAGGGAACTGCTAATAGAATTCAGAGGGGGGGATAAGTCACTCACATATTCAGTCAGTATGTCTTGTCAGCAATATTACAGCTGATTTAAGGCACTACGTGAGGTTGGGTGAGGTCTTCTCGGAGAGGTTTTCTTGAGGGGTTGGTGAAATTTCTTTGCCCGTAAGTGAGTAAAAATGGCATCTGGAGGTGTGGAGAACATCCTTAAAAAGTAAAACTGACAAAGTGCATTAAGAGAGAATAATATCTGACGGTGGAGAGACTTTAACAAGCGACTGCCTTCTTGGCATTGGCTGAATTGCCACCCATGCATTTCGTTGGAAGTGTCTCAGCGAGGCATTTTCCACATAATGATTTGACAAGCTGCAGCAGCCCTATTAGCCCTCGAATTTTTTAATTGGTCGGAGCAAAGTGTGTGTTTTCGAGAGGTCTCAGCTCTAAGTCCACTTTGTGTAAGAATGAAATCTTAATTTGGAGAAAATGCCCTTTTTTCATCTTTTAACACACGACCGCACACAAGAATCTCTGTACACACATGCAAACGCAACATAGTGTATGAACACACACTCACCCACATTAATATACTTACACAGACCTAGAAAAGGCTTACAGAGTATTTTTGCCCCTGGCGCCCATAATTCTCTGCTGATTACACTGAGTGTGGTTTAATGGAAGCCCCAATAACCCGGGCTGGAGAACACACCATCGTCTCACACACACACACACACACTGAGTGAGAAGCTGGAGAGCAGTGCTGTCAGATAGAGACAGAAAGAGGACGGAGAGATTAAATTCTGCCGAGAGTTTTTTGTCTGTGAGATTGGTTCTTAACGTCCCCAGCTCCCTTCACACTCCCTATTAGTGCAGTGAAGAAGAGAGAGGACGGAGGGGAGGGCTGGAAAAAATAGGAAACTTCAGCGCAGACAGTACTCGGAGGATACTTAACAATGTTATTAATCCATTAATCCTTGTTTGACATTTGCCAATGTATCACCCCTGATTGCTCCTTCTTCCAGAGCTGCAGGCTACAGTAGGTGTATGTGTGTGGGTATGTTGACTTCTTCTTTTTTTTTTTTTCCTCTCCTCCCCTTATTAGCTTTCTCTGGCGTCCTCACAAGAATGGAAAGATGATGAAAGCGTGCTGACGAGAGAACATTTTCAAGCCCTGGTGCAGGGTTAGAGGTTCAGGGTTGCCGCGATAAGTCGTTTTTTTTAAGAGATGGATCTGTTGCTCATTTAAGACGCTAAAATCATCCTTCTGCTGTACGCCACGCAGAGAAGTGCTATTATCTCATCACAGGGAGAATAATAGTTAAATGGCAGCGGCTCTGAGGCTAAATGGTGAGTAATTTAAAAAAGTGCCAGCATTCATAAAACATGAAATAGGTATGAATTACATTTTAGAAAACAGAGTCCAGAATTTCCAGGCAGTCGTTTCTCTGCTTCCCTGCTTCCTCACCCGAAGCTGCATGAACAATATTATGGCATTTTTTTTTTCTTAATGTTTTTATCTTTTGTCTATTTTGAAGCAGGCTTTTCCGGCTACTTTAGGGCAGCAGAACAAAGCTGTGAACCCAACACCATCATCATATTATCATCACCTTGGTGATACCAAACTGTTGCCTGCTTAAACATCCAGCAGTACTTCTCGGTCATTTTTGGTCTCCACCAACTCCCGAGAGAAATAAGAGGCTCTTTAACTGCTAAACGCTCCACCAGGTTTACCGGCTAGTCGTTAACTTTGACAGTGTGACATTTGGTTTTAACCAGGCCGTGTACAGAGCGTTCTTCTGTTCCTGTAAAAGCTGCCTGCAGCTGCTGGAAACAACAGGTCACTGAGAACCAAACCACGGCTTATGGGGGGAGATTAGCTTTTTCACTTTGTTATGGTCACAAATGACAAATATAACATGTATAAAGCAGTAATTTAGCTTTTATTTATGATTATTTCAGACGGGACACTTTGTCAGATTTAACCATTTACTTGAGATCACATAAATTTAGTTTGGCGGTGACTCTGCTCGTGATGCTCTGGAACGATCTGCGCAAGCATGACACAGATAATCCCTGAGATCACAAACCCCCGCAGAGCCATGAATTTACAATTTAGGAGACCAACTAAATAGTCTTCACTTACAGAATCTAGATTACATAGTTCAAGGTACAATAATGAACCATCTGCAACACCGGGGTTATACGAGATTGAACTGTTTTTAAAAGGTGGTGGTTGGGGAGGAGGAGGAGATTTGTCGATCTGCAGAGGCTGGAGGAGCAGCGATGTGGTGAGCGTGAAGCGGGCAGAATGAATGAACGCTGCCTCAGTTATAAAGCACGCTAAGTGGGTGGGCTGGACTTTAGCGATGACGATTGGACAGGAGGGGCCATGTGACACCCTGACTCTGTGCCTGTCTGAACTAACACGAAGCTCTATTCCTGTTAATAAGAATATGAAGAAATTAAGAATACACACTGGTGCCCGATTGCAGCACCACAGAGGGTTTGAGAAGGTTTTTTTTTACTGTGGTTGGCTTACTAAAGCTACTTTGTCCTTTCTGGTCTTTGATTTCAAACGAATAAAGTATATTGCAATGTCTTCAGTGGTGATGGCAACATGCATGAATCAAACATCAACAACAACATCATTTTACACATGATTGATATTAATGAATGTGCAGAAGAACAGAAATGCATGGCACAAGTAGCAAACTGTCAGTATTTTAGAGACCCAAATATCAAAAGTCATGCTTTTCATTGGAGCTCATATTAACAGTTTATTATCACTGTGTTAGAGGGAGTTAAAACTTTCAAGATAAACAAAAACAAAACAATTTAGAGCTGTAAGAAACTAGAAAGTTATGATGAGGAGGATGAGAGGACTTATCACTGCCAGCATCACTTTTCACATTACACATAGGAAGATAATAAAAAACAGTAAACAGTAAAAATGATGAGTGCATCTTTAAAATAATGCTCATTGCCCTCTACCTTACCATTATGTACACCCTACAGTTAAGCATCTACACTGTAGAAAGTATATCTGAGCTGTAGTTCAGGTAAACTACTCTTTCAAATAAATCATATTTATCTTTCTACTGTAGTGATAGCAAATTAAAATCTAACATTGTGTGCCTGACATCACGGCATGTCAATTTCTTCAATTTTTTCAGTTTTACTCCCGTTTTCTTCAACATGTTTTACATTTTCAAAACAAATGCTTAAGTTGGAAAATTTGAAACTTCAAGTTGCTTTTCATAAAATTAAGTTTTGCAATACAAACTGTTGATTTGAGAGGGATTATGTGCATCTAACGCAAAAAAAAAGTGGCATGATTATTACTTGGCCAATTATTTTGGATAAACTTAATTGAGTGTTGTCAATTGAAGCAACTCAATTAAGTTGGTCCAAAAATATTTTTTGTCCCCAGGGTCCTCGAGACACATGATTTTGATGTCTGTGTTCTTTTTATTTAAAGCCAGTGTGTTTTTTTTTTTAATGTGATTATAACGTTCTCTACATAACGCCAATGGCCTGACGTTTGTGAGTGCTGTCACACTCCTGTTGAAGGCTGGTGCAGCCTGTATTGATTATAGCCCTTATTGCTCAATGAGTGGCGCCTTTTAAGCGTCTCACCAGGGAGCCACCGGTGTTTTTCATGATTTCCACTTAGTGCAGTGGTTGGCATACCTAAATAAAAAAAATAAAGTGTGTACTTAAAGTCAAAATTACAGGGCAATTTCTGCAAATTATGGCACAAAGCATAACAGGGTGTCAACGAGCGTAATGGTACAAATAATAATGTCGCCTTTTTGTGCATTTGAACTGTACCGGTTAAAAGCTGGTAGTTGACAGCAGCCCGATGTACTTTTAAAATGGCAGGATTATTAGAAGTATGCACTACAAACTAATTAGTT
>NW_007578869.1:144194-148156 GCF_000690725.1 Stegastes partitus
AGGGTGAAGGCAGGGGACACCCTGGACAGGTCACCAGTCTATCACAGGGCTACACTTAGAGACAGACAACCAAACACACTCACATTCACACCTACGGACAATTTAGAATCACCAATTAATAATCAAGACGTGAACCTGCCTTCGCCCTAGGTCAGCTGAGATAGACTCCTACCCCCCACCACCCCAATGAGGATTAAGCGGTGTATGGATTATAGATGGATGGACTTCATGGACATTACTTTGTAGAAATAGGGTTTCACTTTGACATTAAAGAGTCTTTTTTATAAATTCTTGTCAAAAAGGTTGAATTATGTTGTGAATGAGTGTTAAAAAGCAATAAAAGAGGAAAGCTTCCAAGGGGGATGCATGTTTTTAGAGGCACTGTACTCCCAGATTCAGCTATGAGCACTACATATATACATATATATATACATGAGTAACAAGGCTTGACAGTAAATATTTAAAAGACACTCTGTTCTGCATGTGGTCAGACTGTATCCCCATCTGCTTTTTTTTTTCTTCTTCTTCTTCTCTCAATCCAACATGCATATGAGTTCTTGCATTTGTTGAGCATGTTTTTCCCTGAAGCCCAGCGTGATTTGTTTGTCACAGTCACAGGGCGTTTGTCACAGTCTGCTGTAAAATATAATGATGTTCAGAGGCAGCGTGTTGAAAGGCTCATCACGCACGTCTTTTTTTTCTTCTTCTTTCTTTTTAAAAAATTATATCCAGAGAAAATAAAAACAATAACACTTTGAATGAGAAAGCGAGAAAAGAGGAATCCTGCCATTCCAGGTCGTCTGACGTTTCTCTTTTCTGTCTCAGCGGTGGAGGCTGTGGATGTGACCCGTCTGCCACCGTTGCACTGTATGTGCTTCAGTCTCACGTTGTTAGAGTGAAAAATAATCAGGGCTGTGTGGTGGAGGGTGGGAGGGAGCCCTTTAGAAAATAGAAAATTGAAAGCTCTGTTGTAATCTCGCGCCCTATCAACTCTCAATCCTTGTCCTGATATCGGAAGCCCAACACACACACACACACACACACACACACACACACACGTGGGCAGCTGAAAAAGTGCACAACTCGGCTCATTTCTCTCACCCACTGTTCCTTAAATCCCTGACCTGTCATCTCTCTCTCACGCGCACACACACACATGCTGAGTGCAGAAAAAGACAGCTTAGTGATGGTGTTTGGTTTCGTTATCGGCCTCACCTCCGTCGCCGACTGACAGGTCAAAGGTGTTGAATTTAGAGGGCTGGGATTCGTCACGAGCCGACGCACGCACGCGAGCGAGCTTCTCCCGTGATCGGCGTTTGGCGTGGTGACAGTAAAGCGGCGAGGCATTAGAGGCGAATGGGCAAGAGAGAGTAATCACAGCGCCGTCAGCGCTCACTGGCAGCCGGGGCGAGCTGATTGCCATACAAGCAATTTACTTGTTTGATTGACTGACACAAAATGGCCGCCAGGCAGTGATTGAATTCCGGCCTGTCTCGAGGCAAGATAACGTCCGGATGCAATAAACATAACAGCGCGGGATTGATCGATCCATCTAATCACATTTCTTTATTACAAATGAGTTTTCGTGACATTAGAAACCTCAGACTGCCGTCCAGAAGGACCCCCGAGACCCGCTTATTATCAGCCAGTTTCATCGGGGACACGCTCTGGACGGCTACACGACTGTTCTTTTGTTTGTGATTTATTTAATTGCAGTCAGTTTAACAGTGGCACCAGTGGGGCTTTGATTCCCTTTGATCTGTGCCATAAAAAATCAGCACCATGCATTATGTAGAGCCTGTTTGGTGTGTAAACGATGTTTAAGAAAGTTAATAATTGCTCTGTCTGTCTCACATTTCATCATTTATTCATAGGAGATCTGAGAATTCCAACACGGGGGCCCCTTTGGTTTCGCTCTCTTTTGATTTATTAACCACCTAGATGGGGCCTAATTAGAGAACTTTCTGGAACAGTTGCAAAATGGAAACACGATTTTGACTTCTCCACTCCTGTTGTCTGGTTTTCGTTGCTGGCGCGCAGCTGGAATGAGCTCATTTGCACCGATATTAGACAACGCTGAGCGCCCAGATGACAAGTTGTTGATGTGTCAAGACGTGGAAAGTAAACAGCAAATCTGAATGTATAATGCTTGTCACAATTAGTTCCAATTATTGCATACTGTCACATATTTGTCTTAACTTGCAGGTTTTGATTTGATGGAAGCTGCGTGACTCAGGCGGAGCGTTGAAGGTGTTGGAGACTGGAGATCGCCCAGAAGAGCACTGCTGGATTCATCAGCAGGCATCTGGTCATTAATGAAGATGTGGCCACTGGAGGGGAGAACACTTTGAGAGATGTGGGGTGAGCCTGTCTTCTGTTTTCTCGAGATCTGTCATTTTTAATTTTATTGCTTAAACCTGATCACTGACAAAGTTTTTCTGATACTGGGTTGTTGTTTTTTTTTTGTTTCCTTGCTGCTTGGTATTTATTTATGTTCCAAAATAGAAGAACTATATTTTCTGCCGCCTTAATTAATGCTCTCCAGCCTCCAGCTCTCTCTCTGCAGAACACAACATCACTCAACACGATTTTGTGTGACTCACTATATGTGTTTACATGAGGACAGATTTTTTTTCTTTTTATTCAATATTGCAATTTTTTTTTTCCTGTACCAAAAAGCATCTTTGCTGGCAAAAGAGGCAAACATGCCTGAAATAATAGCAGGATTGTGAGAAGCCAGACAAGCATCCAGAAAGAAAATATTACAACTTAACCTCTGACAATGGTGTTGAATTATATTGCAGAAATCAAGTCCTGATGACTTTAAGTACTGTTTGCTGCTGTGCTTGTGAATGTTCATGGGAGATGTCTTTTTTTTTTCTCCTGTGCTCACAAAGTGTTCACTTTGTGTTTTCCTTCAGAAAGATAGATGAAAAAGCTGGTGAATTATAGATCTCACTGAGCTACAGAAGCCTAATGGATTGCAGGTCAGCAAAGGCATGATGTCACTGTTTCTGTGTGCAGCAGCCAGATGTATAAATGATGTGTGTGCACAAAATAAAACATGCGTATGCCATTTGCCGTGAATAAACTGGGATGTATGAAAAAATAATGCGTGCATGTCACACAGACTACAAAGCAGGTGAACGCAGTTTCCGAGAGGCTGCGAGTGAAACAATGAGGAGGTTTAGCATATATATGGTGCAGCAGTGGGTTTCTCACAAGATTGTTTTGATTGCGTTTCTATTTTTTTTTTTTAAACCTACTCAGTAAACCCTTTAAAAATACAAACTGAATGCCTATTTATAAGCTTATTATTTTATTAGATGAATTGGTGGTGTGGGTCAGACTCCTCCTGTGGCTCATCCACTAAACAAATTTCACCCTCTGAGGAGAAATCAATATTATTATTGTTTTTGCCACATATATTTTTCTATTGTTTTTAATTATTAATATTATTGTTAACATTTTTTTTTTTGCTTTATCCAAATGTTTCTTTTGTATTCAACTATCTTTAAAAAACATTATTATAGAGAATAGCATGCTTTTATTGTGAAAATCTAAACCTAATTTTAGGTGTCAACATTATAATATCCAGGGAATAATAATGCAATTTCATGGTGATGTTTTAATATATAAATATTGGGGGGAAAAAGCAGAAAAAAATACTTACTATTGTCAAGGCCTGGTCATAAAAACCCCTCAATGTAACACATGTACATATAGAATATTGTTCTAATGGAGAACGTTGCTGATATGTAATCCTCATTTCCTCTTTACTGTTCTTGCTGGAACACGTCTTGATTGCAAATCACAGACTGTACATAAAGGAAAGACGTAGTGACCGTGACGTCACCCAGTGGTTAATGGACTTTGAAGCTTCGAGTTTGGAATTTAGCCGTCGCAATCTTGGTCTTTTGAAACTGGACATAACAAGTAAGCAGACGATCTGACTATAAACT
>NW_007578869.1:148972-153911 GCF_000690725.1 Stegastes partitus
TATACAGTCTGTGAATAAGACTGACTCATGCATACAATCAATATGCAGTCAGAGCATGATCGGTGTGAGTGTGGGGAAAAAGCGAAAACATTTCCATTTTTGAGGCTGCAGACAGAGTGGGTGAGAAGAAGGGAAGGCACTTAGGAGGTTAGCTCTGTTTTTCAGACTTATAAGATGTGTTTGGCTGTAATAAATTTAGAATATATTTCTATAATGTACTTTGGGATTACATTGTGTCGGTATTTTAGGCGAAAAAGCAAGATGAAAAAGAGCAGACATGCAAAAGTGGAGAAATAGAGTAAAACAAGGTAAACATTTTTCAAAGTGAATCAATACAACAATAGCTGATGAAATAATAAAATGCCACATGTAAGTAAGGGAAGGAGCAAGGGAATAAAAGAACACCGGGTAAAACCATAAGAAAAGGGTAAAAATAATAGTAATTGTAGTAATAGTATATTAATAAATCCGTAAAGCGTAAAAGAGAATAAAATGAGCAATAAAATAAAGTATATAAAAAATCAAATTGATGACAATAATATTTATGGTAAAAATAAAAATAGATGACATCACATTAAAGCAGGATTTTGAAAAAAAATAAAAACTAAGAAGTGATTTAAAGGAAGATGCTGAATCAGAAGCTGTATCTCCTCAGGCAGGTCTTTTCAAAGAGGCCAAGATCGCAAAAGCTCAGCGACCCTTAGATTTCAGCCTCCACGTTGGACCAGACAGGAGGGTCCCACCTGAGGATCTAAGGCTGCAAAAAGGCTCATACAGGATTAGCATTTCTGATATATAGCTTGGGGCCAGACCCTGACAAGCTTTAAAAAGTGATAATTAAAATCTTAAAATCAGTTCTAAAAGGGAGCCTGTGGAGGGAAGCCAGGATGGGGTGATGTGATGTCGTCTGCTAAAACCAGCTTTTGTAGTTATTTCATGTTGGTAAACCTTGTATGTTAAATATGTTGATGGTATGAGGAATTTTAACCACTGTTCTAGTGTCGCAAATGTGACACAGTTAGTTACAGTTCTTACAAGTCTTTATTGCAAACTTTCAGGGCACTTCTACATCCGTCTATGGCTCACTGTTGAAGTGGAAATGAGGCTTGTGTACATGTTATAGTTTAACAGTGACTGAGAAAAACTGGAAGAGAAGCAGGTGGACGTGAGGCTTCATAAATCTGATATTTCTGTCTTTGTAACTGCAGACATTTTTAGTCATAAATCTACACACAGTTTTATGAATTAAACATTGGTCAAAGGCAGGGGTCGGCAACCTTAAACACTCAAAGAGCCATTTAGACCCGTTTCCATAGAAAAGAAAACACTGGGAGCCACAAAACCATTTCGACATCTAAAATGAAGATAACACTGCATTTATCGTTTAGTTTTTTTTATTCATAGCATAAAAATAAAATAGTGTGTTGCATTTATGACAACTGCTACAGAGAAACTAAATTTTCTTTCTGCATGCAAGAAAAACATTTTGAACTCTGAAAAAAAAAGATACTGGGTTGAAGGTTACTTTCAAATAAAATATTCTATTTGAGTCCTCCTCGTATATATGAAATAAAAAGCCGAACTTAAATTATCCACCTGCAGCAAAGTAAAAATGACGTGTGGTTGTCCTGCTGACTGCAGCTGGGACTGCTGACCAGACTCCTGACCGCCTGTGAGCGCTTTGGGACGGGAGGAGCTCACGGCAGCACTGCTGCTCGCTGAGGACAGTAACTGCAGAACGATACGAGTTTTCAGATCAGAGTCTCCAAAACACAAGAAAGAGTTGGTAGATTTGACGAAAAAAAAAGTCGCCAAGAGGATTTGGAACGTCACGAGATTTAGCGAGAAAGTCATCAAGTTGGTAACACTGTGCGTGCCGGTGTTTGTGATGCATATTTTGAGCAACACAAAATTAAACATGTTTTATTTTAATGTCACAAGATCACCATAATCTTAAAATTTAGAATTACATCTTAAAAACTAACAAACTAAAATAAATAAATTTAAACTAAATACTCATTATTTATTTTCCAAAGCCACAAGGAGCCGCAGCAGAGGGATGAAAGAGCCACATGTAGCTCCCGAGCAGCAGGTTGTTGGTCAAAGGTAACGCCCAGTAGGAATCACTTCTGATGTTAGCTGGCTGAGCTAATTAACTCTGACTTTCTGAGTGTAAGGCTAGTTAGCCTTGTCAGTTTATCGGTAAAATAAAACCTAATTGAGTCCACTCGTGTTGATCATACACTGCCACTCCAGACACCACTAAAGACTACATCCTGTCTCCTCCCTTGAAAAATGGAAAATTATGCACAACAGGCGGAGTATCTTTTAAAGTTTACTTCCTTATACAAAAAAAAAAGTGTAGAATTCAGATTCCTGCATGACTTTAATTCAAAGTGAATAATTAAATCTCAAAGTATGTGTAAGTCTCTCATGATGGGGTTTGAAATGAAGCAACTCCCATCTTGTTTTTTTTTTAGTTTTGCGTAGGAGGCAGACAGATTTTCATATTCCGAGTGTCTACACTTCGGCTAAAGTGCCTGCTAACGCGCTGTGCCCTCAGTAGCAAACGATGATAAATTGAGCCTTGACCTTGTCCTCTCTGCAAACCTCTCCACTGTAATGAGAGAAGCTCCACTACGCAAATGCCAGTAATTACACACAGACACACACACACACACATATGCATGCATGTGTGTGCACACTATCAAACTCAATGCTTTAATTATTCACAACAAAAAAGCCCAAAATAGCTTCAAGGATGAGGTATCTATTTTTACTCCAAAGACGGCTGATCTTTCCGAGCTGTTTCCCACAATGCACCGAAATCTGTCATCAGGCGCGATCATTAGGGCTGCGTCGAAGAGGCTTTTGGAAAAGAGACGGCTGTTAGCAGATGTAAACACACTATACACAGAGGGATCTATCCAAAGACACGTCAGACCGTGTTGACAGAGCTTTTGTTCGTATCTTTATCCCGGTAACGCGGTGGAAAAGAGATCTTCGGCGTGGGTGCCAGTTCATGTTGCAGGCGCTGTAACTGCAACTTGTAGGCCTTTGTTTTCTGACAGCTCTTGCAGATGAAGAGGATCGCTCTCTGATTATATTGACAACCCTGAGGCGTCATTAAAGCGCCATCTTTGTGTTGTAAATAAACACCTGGGAGTGATGAGACACAGAACGCGAGACATGGAGACAAGAAGAAGAAGAAGAAGAAGCGGGAGAAGACATTTGACAGCCAGGCAGGGGTGCAAAAATCTATCTGTGGTTTTTTTTTTTTAGTGAAAGCCTCACAGTTGTTGGTTTTTTTTTTTTGCTATGTACACTAAAAGATAAACAAACCAATGAATGTGGTGGATGGCAGCAGGATAGTAAATGGTCCATTCAGATCACAGATTGCGCTCCGTGTCACCGCGGCGTGCGCTGCTATCCGAGCTCATCTCGGTGATTACATGATTAATCAAGCCAACTAAGAGCGGCCAGAACGATCACATCCCACAACCGCCATGTTTCACACTGATAATGAACCATTCATTTGAGCTAATTTGCTGTGGGACTCTAGTAATCTCCCCCTTGAGTTAAGACAGAAAATGAGCCATCGTAATCTTCTTATTGTCTTCACTGTGTTGGTTTCGTGTGTGTGTGAGTGTGTGTGTCTGAGTGAATGAAAGTCAGCACATTTGTCTCTCCCAGGATATCAGAGGTTACAGTGCAGGCATGAAACTCGGTTTGATGTAAAGAAGAGGTGAGCATGAGTAGGGCTGGAGTCAAAACTGCCTCAATTTTATTAGTCTGTTTTTTTTTTTCTCTTTTTTTTTGCCATTTCATTTCCCCTTCATTACAGTCTACACTTGTTCTGTCTGATTATCTTCTGACTTCTTCTGCATGAAAGGTGCCCTATACTGCACGCTTTTGGTTTGATTTTGATTGAAACATGCAGCATGTACTTTAAAAATGTATTCTGATGCAAATAATTAATCACCTGTTAAAAAATGTAGTCAGGAGCATGACCAGAGCATCACAATATCAAAACAATGTCACTTTCCATTACTTGTGGATTATCATAACAAGAGAAAAGACACATGAACACGTGTAGTTAAATGTAGGCTATTCTGCAATGTGTGTGTGTGTGAATGCACACGGCAAAAATTCCAACTTTCAATTAACTTTCAATCAATTTAAAGTAATAGTAATTTGAGTGAACTAACCCTTTATCAGTAGAAGAGATTCTGTTGTTTGTGTTTGCTTGAAAAAAAGTTCATCAATGAGCCATAATAAATAATAATCAGGGCAATTCTGCTGACTGTGCATCTTATTAGTAGTTCATTCATTATTTCCTGAATGTTGAAAATTAATGTAGAATGCTAATATATAAACTACAGCAGCTTTAAAATGTGTTTATGTTGTTTCTAAGTTGCCATATTTTGGTATTAAGTCGAGGTCACACACTATAACAATCTGAATGCATCCATGCACTCAGTAATGCCACCACTGGAAACATCCTGGTGTGAGATTGTAAAAATGAAAAAAAAAATCTCTGTGATGAAACACTTGACAGAAATGTATTTTTGACTTTAGCAAACAGATGAGACTTTTACAGTAAGATAAAAACATCCTGTGATAAGCTGTAATGGAGCTCAGGATCCTGTGGACCAAATGATTTCACTGCAGCTGATAAACTGTGACTGTGTGACAGCTCACATGTCAGAGGTGAAGAAAGGTACGCAGCGTCGTTTAGATCCCGATCGATGCCACGGATCCTTCAGCTGCCTGATGTGTGCGTACGTAGATTGTAGATGTGAAATTGTAGAGAGAAGTGAATTTTGTTTTCCTTGTTAAGCTCCGTCAATTAACCTAAAGGCACACAAGCTGTATGGCTTTTGCACTGATGTTTATGTTGGAGACTGAAAAGCAGGTGTCTGATGCTAAAAGTGAGAGT
>NW_007578869.1:154730-173314 GCF_000690725.1 Stegastes partitus
TGTATGTACAGCTAAGAATTAGCTAAAACCTCTGCAGAGTGTTGCTACAAAGACAGATGCAAATATTAGCCAGATAGCTTTTCTTCTGTCACTTTCACTCAGTTTATCTTTCTTTATGCCTCATTTGTAAATGCCACCCAAAGTTCGGTATTGCAGAATTTACACACTGCTGAGTGTTTTCTTTTGCACACTGTTTTGCAGATGAAGTCTTTGTGATTACAAGAGACTTGGCTGACACTGTTTTTTTTTTCCCAGACAGCAGATTCTTCTCCAGTCTCCCACATTCACGTTGTTGGTATGAACGGAGGCAGGGAGGGCTGAAGTCATTGGTCTAATGTGAAGCAGGACTTTCAGCCTCAGTAACAATGTTAACAAACGTCTGGATTATTCTCTATAAATACGATCAGCATGAGTGACTGAGGGTGAAACACATGTGCAGCCACACATCCATAGATTCAATTTCCGAGAGCAGCAGCAGCATTAAATCATTGTCATTAGCATGTTGTTCAAAGCACCGCTGTGCCTCAGTATTGTAGTCTTGTTTTACTCTGCAGGGTTCAAGAATGAATTCCTACTCTGTAACCTTAATTATGCATAATCAAGCTCAAATGAAAACGTCTATGTAATTATTAATTTAATATACATTTTGCTAGTACATTAGTTCTTCCTGGCTTAAGGTCATTCTGTTAAAAATGTCACCGGCATGAGCATGACCAAAGAAAGAAAGAAAGAAAGAAAGAAAAAAAAGAAACCCTGAGAAAAATATAAAAATTAAAATAATATTTGCACACACCAGTGACTTAGGGCAGAATGTGCAGGTTCATGCTGCATTCATGCCGGATTATGCGGCTCTTATTGCTGAGTTTGCCAGAAAAAGGAAGCAAAGAAAATGACTTGACTCATGCAGTTTAATCCATATATTGTGAATTCATCTACTTTGAGTTATAGCACTTTTGCCTTTCCCTACGGTACCGGCATACTAAAAAAAATGACAACAGTGGAGCTAATACTGTTTTCATTTATAGCAGCAGTGATGACTTGAGACAGTGCAGCCAACGCATGCATAATGTTGACTAACAAGTTCACGGCGTTGCTTTTAAAGTGCATAATGCTGCTGGAGAGCGTGTGTTTGTACGCTCATTCAAATCAGCATTGTTTTTTTTGTGTTAATGCTTTTTTATGATTTCAAACTGCATTTTAAAGACGTTGTGCCGGGCAGCTCGAGTGCTCGAGTCGCTGCAAGTGACAAGTTAAAGGTTCCACAGTGAAATCATTTGGAGGCCCACAATAGTTTTCTTGTCAAAAGGAGTGTGATTTTTTTTTTCCATTTTGCCACTGAAATCACTCTGCACAATATTTGCAGTAGCGACCCATTTCCTAGGAAAGCATTCTCATGTAACTCACGTGCATGTGCCCTCTCCAACAGGAAACAAAAAAAAGACTGGAAGTACATTTTAGTACAAACATAAACCCATAAAATAAAACCCCACATCTGAGAGGTCACGTACGGAGCTGAGAGCGGTCATGGCCGCACATTTTTTTAAACGCCTTTTTCTCGAGATAACGAGATAATCATCCCGTTGACACTTTCATCTGTCACTTCAGCCTTCATCAGAAGTTGTTGGACTTCCTGGTGTGACGTATCTTATATAGACAGCTGACCGGGAACTCCGACATGACGTGTCACGAGAACAGCTGACCGGGCACGACAACTTACAATGAAGCGCTCGTGCCCGGTCTCGTCTGTCCTCCGGCCCCCCGCTGGTGACTGAGGATGGAATCCCAGGTATGTGGGAGGTCCCACACACCTGGGATTCCATCCTGGACCGGGCACGAGCGGGCAAACACAAACACCAATTATTTCGTTTTCACGAGAAAGTGATTCTTGTTATCTCGAGATAACGAGAAAATGAACTCGTTATCTCCAGAAAACGGCGAAGAAAGAACAGTAGCGGAAAACGATGGCTCTCGGCTTCCGTAGTCAGGTTCTTTCTCTCTTTCAGTGAATTCAACTATTGTGTCAGAGTGCCGCTGACAGCACCATTAGATGACTGTAACAGCTGATAGCAGCCAATCAGCTCTGCATCCTGTCCATAAACACCACAGAGAACCCAAAACACACAGTTTGCTTGCCTTCTACTGAAGAAGGCACAAACAGACCCCAAAACATTAACATTAGCAGAACTTTGCTTCCAGCTGGTTGTAGGAGCTTTTCCTCGAAGTTTCTTAAATAGCTGCAGCGTCAGAGAGCAGCAGGAGGAAACGGAATTGGTCCAAAGCAAAATAACCGCATGTATGACACACACAACACAACACAGCACAACACAACACAACACAACACAACAAAACGGAACAGTAACTTCATCAAAGAGAGGCGATTTTTCCATTTTACAGCAAAAAGTGAACTCTCTAATCATTAAAGTAATTAAATATGGCAGCATAACAGGACAATGAAAACACTTTTTATTCAACCATAAATGACTGTAGTTTGACAGATTGTCATCACGCATGGACTGACTTGTCACAGTTGAAATAATAACGGATGTCTTGCGTCTGAGTGAACTTTTTCCCCTCTTATACTCTGCAGCATCTTTCCTCTGGTTTATCATGAACACTGGAAACCATCCATCCATCAATTATCAATATACCTCTTAATCCTCACTAGGGTCACGGGGGGGCTGGAGTCTATCCCAGCTGACTTAGGGTGAAGGCAGGAGACACCCTGGACAGGTCACCAGTCTATCACAGGGCTACACTTAGAGACAGACAACCAAGCACACTCACATTCACACCTACGGACAATTTAGAATCACCAATTAACCTCAACATGCTTTTGGACTGTGTGGGAGGAAGCCGGAGAACCTGGAGAGAACCCACGCTGCACGGGGAGAACCCGGTGCCCCCACCGGGATGCGAACCGGCGACCTTCTTGCTGCGAGGCAACAGTGCTACCAACTGCACCACCCTGCAGCCCCCACTGGAAACCAAAACTACTGAAATAACTGTAGATGTATTAGCCTCTGCACAAAAGATAATCAGCAACCTTCGCTGTAAGGTGAGAAATAAAAGGTACATGATGTAATTTGTAAACTCTCATATTGACGTTGAATTTAACCATCCTATACTCGTAACAGAATTCCTGGAATTCAGTTTCCAGTGGCCACGTCTTGGCCACCCCAATGAGAAATGTCTGTTGGTGGCCCCTGAAAGCATCACAGAGTCCCAACAGGTTCACATGTACTGTTCATTGGCTTCACAGTTCACAGTGACTCAACACAGCTATTGTAGTCATCCACAATCAGCATCATTTTGGACTAAAATAACCTTTTTTGACAGATGTCCTAGAGACTCCATTTAGTGCTTTTAAAAGGAATGACATTATCAAGCTCTTATGTGAGTGGTTTCTGCCGGACCTCTTTCGACTCACTCTTCTAATTCTGTATTCCAGACGTCTCCTCAACTCTTACAAGTTGTGCCTGGTTTGTGACTATCAGTATTGGTCACCCAAAAAAAAATGTTGGTCACATTCATTTTTATGTACTCTCATTTTGGGACATTTTCAAAGCTTTTTATTCAGTAGTTCAAAGTAGTGACATGGTAGAAAACAGGGATCAAAGGTCTCTGGGCGTTACATGAGTCACTTTTCCCAAAATACATTATTTGGTGTTTGTGATGATGGTGGTGGTTCTGTTCAGCACGCTGGTCCAACACTTCCCACAGGTGTTCAGTTGAGTTGAGATCTAGTGATTGTGAAGACCGTAGCATATGATTTGCATAATTGCAGCACTCATCAAACATTCAGTGAGCCCTCCTGGCCTGCATGGAAAAGATCTCCATCACGTATTATGTTGCTCCACTCAATTATCAATGTTTTTATCTTTAATTTGTCAGATGTCCTCGTGTACGTTGTGCTGGTTTATGCATATGTACGCCAATCATCTGGGCCTCGTCAACAATATTTAACATCCGGACTGAATGTACTGTAACACTCCATCAGACCTCGAGTTGACAATTTCTAGCAATCACTCAACGTTGTCAGCTGACAGACATTACGATGTAATTACAGTATTTGTGCATTAAGCTGCTGCGAGTGCTGATGAAAAACGAAGACGATGAAGAAGATAATGATGACGATGATGACGAGTGGCACTTGTGTAATAATGACGATAATGATGATGGGGGGGCTACCAGTGTGCACGACACTGACGATGATGAGGGGGAAGTGGATAAAAATCAATAAAACTATCCCGGCAACTGCTGCAGGTGATATCTTGAGTTTTCAGCTGGTGGCGGCACTTCCATCCCTCTCCTCTTCCTTAACATCGCACTCTCATCTCCCAATCTGCAGACGAGGGGAATTGTCCCATCACTTCTGCTGAGTGGGCAGCCATTTCAAAGTATCAATTGGACACGTGTCAGAGGAAAGTTTTTGCTGCCAAAGCAGCACCTTTCAGAACATATGAGCCCTCCCGAATGAATGAATCGTCCCCTCTGTCTTCCTTTTCCGTTTTCGCCCATCTCGTTCCTTTCATTCCCCGGCGCTGCAGAGGAAGGAGGAGTGCTACAGCGAACCGTTTGAGTGATGAGAGAGATAAGTGGCAGAGATGCTTTGGAAGTGGGGACTCGGCGCTAGCAGAACAGTGTGTCCATGTGTGCCAGTGTGTATAGGTGTGTGTTAGCGAGGCAGAAAGAGGGAGAGGCGGAGAGAGAGAGAAGGAGAAAGACTGAAGGTGACAGATGTCAGTAGCCTGACGATGAGGAGCATGATAAGCAGCCTTCCTGTCATTCAGATGTACAGACCATGACATCCATCAAGCGAGCAGTTCAAACCACGCTGTTGTTTGTACAAGCAGAGTCCAGCATGTCTGTTGATACACTAAAAAAACGACAAACATGAAACCGCTGCCAGCTCGACTGCTTCTCTCTGAAAATAAACTTTTCAAAAAGCTCGTCTTTGCACAGAGATATATTTCTTCACAGACTTTTTTTTTTTTCTATTTAGTTCTGCAACTCAAAAAGAAAGAGTCGTGAAGATAAATGAATTCTAAGGGAACCTTGTAGATCATTCTTTTTCCTCGACTGGAAGATTAGGAGGTCAGGACCTGCTCATCTGAGCTCCTTTCTGTTCCTGCTGAGGCAGGATAATGCAGTTTCTCAGTCAAATTAATCATCAGAAAACCGCAGAGCAAAATATGGCATTTAGAGGAATTTTTATGCTTTCACAACAGGAACTGATGTCTATTATGGAGTAGTATATCAAAATATTGAGGGAGCAACATGATATCCAGTCACAGCCACCACTCCGGCAATAAAATGCATCGTTTATAAATGCATGTCAGACATGATCATATTTATTCCTCTGCTGAAATCAATATGATCAACAGTGAGAGCTGCTGGAGGTATAGGACACTCAAACAAACACTGCCAGTATCTTATTTATTTTTGATTTATTTTTTCTTTAGGTGCAGCTGCATTTGATTGGTTCATATGAGAGAGAATATGAACATAACAAGAAATCTAAGGTATAGTCATGTTTGTTCTTCGTCCAATGATTTTGATCCACATTAAAAAAAGAGAGAAATGTCAAAGACCAAATGCAAGCAATACAAAAATATGAAACAGTAAACAGTCTATAAGAGTGACAGTGCAGTTCTTTTTCAAACACTACATGAATGAAAACAAGGATTTTTCATTTGCAGGTCCAGGTTAAACAATGGTTAATCCTAAATTACAAGTCTCACACAACAATGAGCACATGGTCACATTGTTGTAGTTGATCAGTGTGCACTGAAAATAGAGAACTGTCCAATTTCTTCAATTGGTGACACGCCATTAAATTAAGTGCATCAAAATGAGTTAACAAGTAAAATTATTGTCACTTTTTTACGTTACTTAAATCCTTTGATTCCTCTCAAATGAAGAGTTTGCATTGCTGCAGCTTCACTTCAGGGAAAGTCAACTTGAAATGTAATTTTTTTTCCCCAACTTATACGCTTTACCCAAATGAAAATGTAAAATTTGATTCTGTAAACATTTAAAGAAAAGTGGATGCTAAATGATATGATAAACTTCCGGATCGGAAAGTCTGGGCGGCTTTGCTAAGGCTGCTGCCTCCGCGACCCGACTCCGGAAAAGCGGGAGAAGATGGATGGATGGATGGATGGATGGATGGATGGATGGATGGATGGATGGATGGATGGATGGATGCTAAATGATATGATCAACAAGTAGTAAATCTGATTTGGACACTTTGGAACACTGGTTAAAAGGACAAAATGTAACTTCAGGTTGATAGAACAGTAAACTGCCATTACCAAAGCAGAAGTGAGGTTTATTTGAAACAGCATTTAATTTTAACTACAGCTCAAATGCACTTTTTTACAGCGTGCATCAGCTCGTGAAGCTACATCTGGTTATCTTACCTGAAATACTGTATAGTCCAGTGTATAACTGTAAAACCACAGAGTGTCATTTTTACATTGATCGTCTCATCTAGCTCTCAGCAAGAGAGCAAAAAAAACCACCATAAAATCCAAAATGTCCAACTATTGCTTTAAGGTTAGGGCTGATGCTGTGCTTACAGTTAATAAAAAAGGGGAAGTCTATTTCCAGTCTGGAACGGGACATGAACAGCGTTCCCCTGCATGAAATTTGGATTTACACAGCTACTCACACAGACCTCCATGCCGTACATTCAGCCTTGCTACATAAAGTGCGCACTATTTACTGCACTGGCACTGAATGCAGGTATTGGACATAAATCTCGAGGCGGAGCATGACGTTCCTCTGAAACTGGGCCGCGTGTGCCACCTCCTACCAACAGTCAGCGCCGGTTCTTTTAAAGTGATGACTCCCCAACCTTTGCCAAGAAGGTTTAGTTGCTTAAACTGAAACAATCCTTAACCTAAGGCTAGACTGGGAAAATGTGCAATATAGCATTAATATTTTACCTGCCAAAGCCACATTTTATTAGTATTCATGACTTGGATAGGTCATTTGTACAGTGGAAATTACTTTTAACAATATGTATGCGGTACATTTTTATAAAGACAACAACATAAGAATAAAAAGCCACTTGCAAACTAAATCACTGCATCATTTTTCAATCCTGTTTTGCTTGTGTATAGCATCTGTGCAACCTTCTGGCTTGGCCCAAGCAAACACAGACTTGATGGGGGAAGAAAAAAAAAAAAAGGTTCTGCATCACACTCGTAATGTCTTCCCTTCTGGGCCCAGCCAATGAACCAAGAAGCTGCTAAAGTGCATTTTTCTTACAGAGGGAGCAGATATCCTGCACGCTGCAATAGATTTTCACTGTCGCTTCTTCATCCTCCTCCTCTGTTTCCAATCGATTCGAGCAAGAACGTGTCCTGGAGGCATGTGCAGTCGTATAGAGCGCCCTGTACACTGTATGTCAAAGCCATCTGCACAGGACTTGGAAGAACTGTTCCTCAGCCAACACTGTTATTTGCAAAACAGCCACACATGCACGCTTTCTCACCCTCTACTATTATTTGTTATTCGCACACACACACACACTCCGAATCTCATCTCCTCCTACAATAAATGCATACGTACACCTTGTAATATCTCTTAGGCAGTAATTTTCCTGCACCATAAAATGAGTCATTTGTCTCCTCTATATTTTTCTCTCTCTCTCAGCTCGTGGAGAAGGAGGAGCACACAGCGAGAGCTTTGCCGCTGAGATTAAAACCTGACGGAGGCTGTCCGAGCGCCGCACGCGTGCAGAGCCGAGTGTATGCTGTGTACATGTTTGTGCCGGGAAGAGGGGGGTGGAAAGAATGATGGAGGAAGAAAGGGGATTAAAGCTGTACCTTGGGGTCTCTTTTCCATGTCAGGGAGGTGCCGGGGAGGAGGAGGAGGAGGAGGAGTGGGAGTGCTGACAGGGCAGTCTCACTCTTGCATGATATGGACACACATACACAAGAGAGGCAGCCGACTCTTCTTTTGCATTATTTATGAAATGCTGCCATTATCTCTTGTTTTACACCTTGCATCAAGCGAGTGCCAGGAAGAGAGTCGTGTGTGTGTGTGTGTGTGTGCACCCAACACAAGCAAAGAAAGAAAGAAAGAAAGAAAAGAAAGAAAGAAAGAAAGAAAGACGAGGAAACTGTTGCCATCAAAGAACGCCAGAGAAGCAGGTAGGTATAATACGTGACAGTGAGCGTGGGGGAACAAAAGAGCAGACTGACGCACCTGAAGGTACAAGACAGAAAACGATACAAGACGGAGGGGAGAAAAAAAAAAACATGAAAAGTTTCATTTGTAGTGGCGTGCATGCTTTTTTTTATTTCTAAAGTTTTCAACACCGAAAGGCAGGAGTGTGTGGGATCGAGGGTGTGGATGGAGTTTTCGAACCAAACACAGGAGGGAGATCAAGTGAGACGGTGTCACTTGTACAACAGAGCGGCGCTGCGAGGGAGCCGCGGCTTTTATCTTCACGGTGACAAAGAAAAATAGATTACGCTTTCAGTCGTAGCTGTCACCACTGTGGGCTAATGAGAGCCACGTTGCTTCACATTTGTGACATCAGCTAACTACTGTAATAACCAGGGCTAGGTAGGTGGTATACTGATACACAAAAAAACCAAGGTTTCGTCAGCACCGCAGGAAGAGAAATGTGACTTGCAGGGAATAGAGAGTCTTTTTTTCTTAGCACGCTGGGTCTTATAAGCTGTCTAGCTAATGAGATTGCTCAGAGTTAGAGGATGTATGAACTGCACGGCTTTGCTGTGAGGACAGAACTTTGTATAAAAAGGATGAACTTGGCGATAATGTCTTCATATATTAGTTTGTTGACTATGTCGTGTATATTTAATGAATATAAATAACAGGATGTGTGGCTGTGGAGGTTTTGTTTCAGAATGTAAAGCAACGTAGCTAATTAATTTCGCCTCTGAGTAATTAACGAGGTAACTGGAGGACGTAACTGCTTACATTCACGCTTACTGTGTGTTGCTCTTTGTGGACCTCATGGTTCACCCATTGGTAATGTCAATGACTACTGGGGTACAGGATAATTCCTGGAAAGCCTGCGCACGTACAGAAGAAAGCAATTACGTTCCTTAACTCCAATCACATTTCTCAGTCACTTTTTTTGAAAGAAACACATTTTCTTTTGATGAGGGCAGGGTGGTAGGAAATGGTTTTAGTGTGACATAAGGCTTTTACCCAGGACACTGGGGTCTGTGGGGCTATCATTTTCCAATCTGTAAAGAGCAAAAATAAAACCAACAACAACCAAACACTACAATTTAAAAATATAACTCTCTACTCTCTTACTGTTCCAAGCCCCACCTCAAAATGAGCCCAGTCCGGTCATATGAACGCACTTTAAATGCGCAAAAATAGCCAAAAGCCAACATTCACGCATGGCTTCAAAACCTCAAAGCCGCCGTGCCACCACATACTACTGTCATCTTACCTTTATAGTATCTCATCTGATCTGAATCAAAGGACTGGTGATTGGTCAAAGGGTCCCATCATGGGCTAGCTTCTCTAAAGCCTGAAACCAACATGTTGAAAGGGTGTTACTGAACTTCTGTCCAATGATGCAAAAAAACATACTGCCTACCCCATCCTAAAGTTTTATTGTCACTTGCTGTTTGTTTAAGTTCAGGCACCAAAACTGCTTGGCTAGAATTTGGGAGCGTTATTGTAATGATGAGTCTTGTCCCATCTAATACACCAGTATGACAGGTTGGGTGACAGCTGGAAGCAATACATGGTAAACATATGTTGATTAGAAACTGATTTGCGACAGACACAATGTGGGAAAACATGTTCCCTCTAAATGTCAGTAGGAATGCAGTTTAGTTGTATAAGAACAGACAGAGCTCGTGGAAGGCATGACTGACTGACTGACTGACTGACTGACTGACTGATGAAGGAGCATGGCATCACTATGTGACCAGTGATGGCTTACATGTGTGAATGTGTGTAGATACTTCTGTTCCGAGAGACGTAATTATAATTCAACTGATTGGTCCATTTCACTCTTTGTCCAGAGTAATTGCAGCCTAATGCTCAGAGACAGCACATCTAAATGGCTCTTCAAGCAAACCTGAGAGCACTGTCTAGTTCAAAGACAATAAGTGATGCTTACAGTTTGCAGTTTACTGTATATTAATATGATGCAGACATAATTTAGACAATCTTAAGAGTATTCTGAAATATTTCACTAACAGGTTCAGGTAGAATACATGTAGAGCCTCATCTATCATCAGTGTGTATGCACAGATAACATCCCTAAGCAAAGTATGGAATTTATCAACTTGTACTCTCATCCATTATCAATACACCGCTTAATCCTCACTAGGGTCATGGGGGGACTGGAGTCTATCCCAGCCAACTTAGGGCGAAGGCAGGGGACACCCTGGACAGGTCACCAGTCTATCACAGGGTTACACTTAGAGACAGACAACCAAGCACACTCACATTCACACCTACGGACAATTTAGAATCACCAATTAACCTCAACATGTTTTTGGACTGTGTGGGAGGAAGCCGGAGAACCCGGAGAGAACCCACGCTGCACGGGGAGAACATGCAAACTCCACGCAGAAAGATTCCGGTGCCCCCACCGGGACGCGAACCGGCAACCTTCTTGCTGCGAGGCAACAGTGCTTCAACGTCAAACCACTTTTTAAAATTTTTGCCGGCGATCTCTCCTCTGAACAGCAGAAATAAGTGCGGTGGTTATCTTGTCTGCAGTATTTTTTCTTTTGCTGCTTATCACCAAACAATATTGTCTGGTTTGCTTCAACCTCGCTGACCGGTACCTCGATCTCATAAAAGTTCCTCTTTTTCGCCCTTTTAGCCACGATGATGACGACGTCAGGTGAGGAAAAAATAAATCTTCACTTGCTTTATAAAGAGGCGTGTTGTTGCCCTATATGGTGATTTGGAGGCGTTCCTGAAAGCAACGAGCACGGAGGTTAAGAACAAGTAGGATTTATCAACACTGATGTGCTACGACCCCCGTACGCACGTTTGATAAATACGGATTTTTTTTGTACTTGCGCTTGTACTGTACTTGCTAAATTTCATTCGCACGACAGAATTTAGAACCTTTTCTACGCACTGATGATAAATTATGCCGCTGGTCTGACCACACATGTGATGTGTGGCAGCATCTTGTTGGTCTAATACACATGAAGCAAAAAGCAGGTTTCTACAATCGTTGTCACTGGACTGATCAGTTCTGGCGTCTCCCCTCCAATGTAATATTATCATTTCCTCATACTGTACCGTTAATATTTGGACAATAAGAAAAGAAAACACCCTCACATCTCTTGATGGCTGTTTAAATCGACTGACAATTAAGATAATTGATGCTACAGAGACGTGTTTGACTTCCCCTGCTGTTTACGAAACCACTGTTGAATTTGTTCTCCAACATAGAGCGAGCCATTGTTGTCTTGGAATTTGGGGAAATGAGGAGTGTTATTTACGTCCTGGGGGCCTGCACATTGGTCTCATATTGCTGTTTATTATCAGACCATGTAGGGTTGTTTTCACACATAATGTCTCCCAGCAGAGGTTTGCTATGCACTTGCATATCTACCACTATATTGGGTTGTTAAAAAAAATGATGCAGTGAAAGCAACCTCTGGCTTCCTCTGAACTGAAGATTTTCTCAACAACTATTTTAAATAAGCTTTACTTTAAAAAATATATATATATATATATCAATCAGGTAATTTTGAAATTAATACATATTGTTGTTTAACATGTATTAGCTGTGTTTGACAATCCAGAATTAAAATTGCATAAAATTACTGTCACCTGTCATTTTGACTCTTCATAACTACACTGTGACTAGTCTAAATTTTTCTTCCAGATATCTTGAACTTCATTCTCATGACTCAAAATGATGTGGTTATCACAAATTCAGTTGGGACTAGTCAAACTAATAGTTGCAGACATCTTAAATGTGCTGCTCATGAGAGGTTTCCCGCTGGATGTTGGTCCAGCAAAGCATTTGAACACTGTCAGCAGAACTAGTGATGGTTGCTATGGTGGTTAAGATCATTAGAAAATGCTGTGAAATAGGAAAAAAACCATCAGCATGGAGCTTGTGGAGAACAAGAGAGTGGTTCATTAGCGACTTGTGGTCAAAATTACTGGAACTTCGGCCTCAGGTTGCTCTGACGTGGCAGTAAAACGGCTTAGCATTGTGATTGCAGTTTCACAGCATCGTTTGCAAGCCGCTCCCATGTCAACAGACATCTGTCATTTCACCTTGTAAAAACTCTCATTTAAGATATCTGTAACTATTTTACGACAAGGAAAATCTCCAGTTCAAGATATCTAGAATGTAATTCTCACTAGTTCAAACTTAACTTAAAATATCTGAAAAAGCACATTGTAATTATCTTGAGTTGAGGGGAATTAAAAAATATCCCAAACTAGTATTATGACTAATCAGAATCTAACTGTAGATGGCTGATAGTGGAACTACAGCTATAGCTCAGATATCTGCGGCTGACATTATGGAGAGAACCCTATGAAGAGAGCCTGAATGTTTTTGACGAGGAAAACCTGATCTAGAGTTATTTGCAATGGCTCGCTACAGAGACAGTTCACTAAGTTGTGTTCCAGGAAAAAATCGATGGACTCTGTATTTGCTTGTAGTTAATGTTCACTATACTCAAAGTGTACCATTTTAAGACAACCTCCACTGTCCTTATAGTGTTCTACGCTACATTACAGTGCTCTACAAGGACTTATAAGTACAGTAATGCTATTTGGTGTCTCGGCTTAAAACACCAAGTTAGCACACAAGGAGCCGGGAGTGACGTTCATTTTGCCATGGGAACTTCTTGGAAGTTACAACACACATTTCTTTCTCCATCACACAGGTATCTAGTATTTCTGCTTCCCACTCCGGCATGTGTACCTTCCCGAACTCGTACTTTCTTGAAAGGTCAAAGCAGTTGAGTGTGCGTTCAGGGGTAATGCTTCGGGTTTTAGCCGCCATCCTGCTCGGCATGGCTGTCTATTCCTGCCGGAGCGCATCGACCTTTCTCTTTGCTGTACGTCTGTGTTTGGTGGACCCTTTGTGTTATCATGATTTCCAGCCCTCCTTACCACATTAAATAATTTAGCTGTTTTTGTGATGTGCGAGCCTCTCGTACAAGCAGCAGCTGCTGTGTCCAACCTCCCACTAATCCTGAGGACATCGGTCTGCTCTGGTTGTAACCATCACAAAACCTTAGTGGCATTTAAATTCAAATCTGTATTCTTCTTCTGCTAGAGCCTCGCAACATGTTCGTGTATTATTGCGAGACATGGTTTCCTACTTGGTGTAAATGTTCCCCTTCCCTGCTATATAAGCCCTGTTTAGTCCGTCCATCCCCAGGAAACTACGTATTATATGTGCTATAACACAATTTATGTAAACACTCTAGCACAGTCTCCAAGTTGGAAATATCAGATAGAGAAAGTTTGGAGCCCCACAGTCACAAACATCTGCACTCCTTCTACTGGCATAGGTCCAAAATAACAACACGTTGTGAAAACTGCCGCACCGTGACTCACTTTCTGCCGGTTCTGTTGGGGGAAACTGGAGCAGAGACACCAGTTGTGCTCCTGGTGGCTCCAGCGTTGCTCCTTGAAGAGTTTGGAGAATCTGCCTCATTTTGTTGCATTTTCTCACAGGTAACACTTATCCCCTCTGACACTGACAACGTGTCATATTGAAGTAATCCATAATGTCCACTGTGGACGTGAGGAATTAATTTCAGCTGTCCACTGCCTGACGCTCCCACGGGCTCCCAGATGAGAGGGTGAAACTTATCTGAGCCAAAACTCCTCTAGTTATTTCTCCAGTAATGTCAGAATATGTCAGCGTACAGTGGAGGTACTGGACACTAAGCTGCTTACAGTAATATAGTGAATGTGACAGTTATTGCATACTACCTCCAAGAGAGTGACACTTTGAACATACTCTGGTTTTCACTTCAGATTTATACATTTTTATATGACTGCTCCAATCTTCTTTTTTTAGTTAAGTATTTGTATATTCTGGAATCAAACTGTGTGCAGGCTGGATTGGAACACGAGTTAGGTTGATTTAGGTTGAATATGCATTAAATTTTAAGGATGTTTTGAGGATGTGTGTTATTTTACGTTTGGATTTATCTTCATAATACAGTAATAAACTTCATATCTGTAGCAAAAAATTCATGCATAAAATGCAACGCTAGATGCCTCATAAAACATTTTAAATAACAATATATAACAGATGAATACCTAATGCCCGCTAGAGATAAAGGCATCTATTATCCTGTCAGTGGTCTGACTCTGGCAATATTTCTTAATATTTATCCATGTTTTTAATTTGACTCTCAGAGTTTAGGTCAGGTGAAACTAATGTTCTTAGCTCATTCTATTGGTGGTAAGATTTTTTTCCCCTCTGCTCCTTTCTTTGTTTGTACTTAGATTCCCTGCCTCCTGTCCACATGACATAGGCCTTTCCATCTATGTTGCAACCATAGACTGTATGTGGGAGGTCCCACACACCTGGGATTCCATCCTGGACCGGGCACGAGCGGGCAAACACAAACACCAATTATGTCGTTTTCACGAGAAAACGATTCCTGTTATCCCGAGATAACGAGAAAATTAACTCGTTATCTCGAGAAAACGGCGAAGAAAGAACAGTAGCGGAAAACGACCGCTCTCGGCTTCCGTAGAAACAATTTCCAATAAAATAAATATATTAAATCTCCTCCACTAAATACTAACAGTAGCATGCTAATATGCACACAATGACAATGTTTAGTAGGTATAATGTTTACTATATGTCTTATTTTGGCCCACTAACATCAGCACTAAACACAAAGTACAGCTGAGGCTGCTGGGAATGTTAGCATTGCAGGTATCTGGTCATAAATCTAAGTAATTGACAAACTGATTGTCCACTGATAGTGGTGCTTGATGAAAAGTCAGAGCCTCCCCAAAGTCATTGCAATTTATCACGAAGAGGGAGGGAAGCGATCACCAAAGTCATCCTGAATTACTGAACCAAATTTCACGGCAATAAAAATAAATCAGTTTTAAGTTGGTTATTTTGCCTGTGATGCCGCGTACGTCGAACTAATAGCCCTGATGGTGTATTAGAGCACCATGTGAGTAACAACACAGCAGGGTCTCTATAATTACCACCCAAAGTGATCTTTAGCACCTTTTCATTGTTTATTCATTGGGACGAGACAGAATCTACACCTCTGTTGGCCCCGAGCAGCAGCCTGAGAAGATCTACAGCGTCAACATTTTCCCCCTCCTTCGCTGATTTGTAATTCTTGTATCTGGCAGGCTTGGCTTCTCCCAGGAGGGCCACACACTGCCTTCTGTTTTCCTAGCTGGACTCCTCAGTGAGCACAAATAAACACTTGTTAAACAGAAATCCCAACCTCCCGAGCTGTGTGCACAGCAAACCAAACAAAGGAGCTAACGGCTGCACTTTGTAAGAAACTACCAAACTACTGAGCAGGAGTCAAGGGCCAGATGAAAGAGGTACATTAAAGAACTCAGATTAAAGCCAGGGACAAAAAAAAAGAAAAAAGAAACATGGATTGCAGAGCAGAGGGCTATTAGCAGTGTAAATCTGTAGACCTTCTGGGGGTAGGACACAGTGTCCACTAGAGGAAAACACCCAGTGGAAACTGTCATACTCGCTTTGTATCAGTGTGGTGGAACGGAGAGAGACAAAAGGACAGAGACGGAGTCAGAGCGAGAGAGCAGAGGAGAAAGCTTAACAAGGTCAACAACGCATTTGAGGAATGCTCGACCCCTCGTCTATTTTTTGCAAAACTGCACACACTCACGCACATCTACACACTGCAGCATCTCAGTACGCAATGAGACATGACAGTGCCCAAAGGAAGAATGTTTAAGGTGATCATTGTGACAGCTTCTTCTCTTCATACTGACACAAGATAGTGTGAAAACATCACCGAAAGCCTGAATATTTTACCAGGACTGTGATTTGCTCGTTGCCGACACCACGCTACGGTAGCACTTTATAGTACCGCTATAAAATAAACCTCATCTGTGCAAACAGTCAAATGCTTTATCAGTCACACAACTGGTCCCCGTATTCAGGTTATCAGCTATAACAGGGATATGAAGGTAGCTTTTTGCCCAAAAAAGTACTGTGTAAAGGTCATAATCTCCTTCCAGGTTCTGCCCGTGTCTGCAGAAAGTGTAAGCTGTCTCATCAGGAACAGAGAATGCAGAAATTCAATACGCCAGCTGGGAAATTCATAAGTGAACACATTTTCTTGCTGTTCTACCAAAAAAAAAAAACAGAAGAAGCTGCAGAATTACTTCTAAGATAAAAGAGTTTAACCATTCGAATGCCAGACTAAATACATTTCACATATGCCACCAGTGTTTTTAAATTCAAGAGCACTTTAAAATGTTCACATCCACACTGAAATTTTCCTTTGTTTTGTTTGACAGATGATTTTGACAACTGCATAGTACCATAATACCGAATATGACTTTTGAAAATCAGTGAATCGTGGGTGAATCCTCGCATCTGATTCTTGTTGAGAATACAATGTTCTTGCACTTCACCTTTAGCAGGACTGAGCTGCATGATTATTGTCTTCATTTGCATCAGCCAAGAGCATTATTACTGCTCTCTACTGCGCTACTGTTGGTCCTCTCAGTTGCACTCTTTTAATATTTACCTGTTAAATTATGATGGCCTTTCAGTAAAAAAATTGGACATTGTACAATACTGTCTACTCTTTAATGGTTTCTGTATTGCACCGGGGGCAACATGGTGGTGCAGTTATGAGTACTGTCACCTCACAGCAGGAAGGTCCTGGGTTTGAACCTGCTGGTTGACCCTCTCCGTGCCTGTGTGGGTTTTCTCATGACGAACACGGTAGGTTTCTAAACTAGCGAGTGCAGGTGGTCACGGTTCTCTCTGTTAACCTTCGATGGACCGTCCAGGCTGTATCCCACCTCTGGCCTGGTGTCAGCTGGGATGGGCTCCAACCTCCTCATGACCCTCTGCGAGATAAAGTGGGTATAACTGGTGGATGGGTGTATCATGCCAGAAAAACAAAACAATTTCAGTCCTGGCCAGAGAGCGCGATACACACTGTGCAGCCAGTTGTCCCTGAAACCACTGAGGCACGTACACGGTCAACACCAAAGCAATTCAGTGGTGCAACATCCAAACAAACCTCCAAAACAACACCCTAAGCTAGGAATGCCAACGCAGGTCTAAACCATGAAGGATGCTGTATTCCATCCCAGCTGGCTGAAAGGAGCATCAGCATGCAGCGAGCCTGGAGGGAATGAAGTCTATCTGTTCTCCTAACACAAACATGATGGGATCTGTTTGGCCACAGATTGCTCAGGGCGATGGAATACCAATGGCTTAACACACACTTTTACACACATGCCTGCACCCGCGGGCCTCCCCCGTTGAAAATGGCACAACCGCACGCACGCATGAGGCCGAACAAAGTTGCCATTTTTGGCCAGAGTGCATGTTTGTAATGCACATGCAAACACATGTAGAGTAATCGCATGTGAAGGCTCTCTCTAACACACTTTGCATTTCAGCTCAAAGGGTCACTGTAGACCCTGGAGAATCATCTGTTCTTCTGGAGTCCTTTAACTCTTATTGACAAGCTCATGAGGCCCAGAGGGCTCACAAATGCACCAGCAAACACATGGACAAAAAAAAAAAAAAAGCATACACACGTTGCATCACCATGACACGTTTAAACTTGCACACACTGTGGAAACATTACCGCACTGTTATATTGCTGAAGTGGAGTCTCTATGTTGGACCTAAATTGGCCTTTGAATATGCTAATGATTCAGCTGGAAGCAATTTAGAGCGGAGGGGAGCATTAATGTGAAGCATCTCATCCTCGAACCAGGCAGCATGCTCAGTGACACAATTACACTTATCACACAGCCTTTACACCGTAACTCACACACACACACACACACACACACTCATACACCGACAGCCACATTCACGCAGATTCCCATTCAGACCTGTCAAATTGACGCGTTTCACCACGGAACACTTTGGATAAATGAGCTTAAGTGGATGAGAAATGCCACAGAGGGCGAAGAAAGAATGATCCTTTTGTACCGTGATTATCCTATAAGAGGTTCGGAGAATCGGTGGGTTACGGCAAACGCAAACACCTGTGTGAATACGACTGTATCTGCCGCTACTGTATCAAGTCAACACATCACTACGGCGTGACACAACAGTGACAAACCGCTGATGCAAAACACACATTCATGACTGAAATACGGAGTCTTTTGTAGCATTGACAAGCCGCTGTTTTTGAATTATTCTGCGTATTTACGCCCCAAACTGTGTTCATAATTCATGAAGTTGTGGTCATCAAACAGACAGATCTGCTGTAGGAGGTAAATATAACAATGACAGCGCTGATGCAAAATGAGGGACCAGGCTTGAAATAACAGATAACTAACAGTCTATTCAGATACAGAATATGACACAAAAGTTTTCGGTTTCACATTTACCTTAGATCAGGGGTCTCGAACTC
>NW_007578869.1:175004-185303 GCF_000690725.1 Stegastes partitus
CGGGATGAATGTGTGTGAATGAATAATTGAGTTACTTAATTGAGTTATAAATCTAATCAATTATTATTATGTGACATGTACCACCCACATTAAATCTTCAAAAACGCTTCTTTTGCAAATAGTGAAATACTAAATTGAGATTGTAACGAGGGTACCATAAATATGTTTGTGAAGTTTGTGGGCATACAGCCCAGAGCATGATGAAACAATTATACTAAACAGGTGCTAATGAGCAATATATGTGGGTTGAAACCAAATCACCAAGTGAAACACAAACAGCTGTGAATGGGAAATAAAACTGGGCGAGGGATGGTAAGATTGTGAGGTTGCTGAAGAAGTGACAGGTTCATCTAAAAATATCCCTCCATGGCACGCCCGGCCATAGCCGCAAGACAAAAGGAGATCCTCCTTCATCAGCAAAGGATCCTCACAGGCAGATATAGATGGGCTGTCCAAGCTGGAGTGCAAAGAAAAGGGCAAGGTTGAGGACTGGAAACACAGCGGTCAGCCAAGACAGCAGAATGCAGCAGATTTAAGACACATCGAGTTGCGTTCCTACTGAAAGATGAAGACGTACAGGAGGCCCATCAGCTCAGACCTGGCAGAGAGCAGTAGGACCATCTAACGTCTGGAGAAGTCTGATTACAAACAATCTTTGTGGGAGACTCAAAATCAAAAAGATATTCCTGAAGCCAAGTGAATCACCTGCACTCAAAAATGCAAGAACTGGGGTGCAGAAAAATGGCAGGAGGTGTCAAAAAAAATTGAAATATCTGGCTTTAGCAGTTCATTTGTTGAAGGTTGAGTGACTGCAGGCAGCCATGAAGCGCGGTGGAGGTGGACGAACGCTTCACACGTGAGCTGTCTGCCGCTGGATGTCAAAGCCGACCAACTTGGCGGCTTGTTTGGAAAGTTTTGGTTCTAATATGAAAACTAGTGAAACAAAATGTAAGCTTAAAAACATTTGAGGCGAAGAAAAAAAAAAAACAGCCACGCAGTTACTGAATCTCTCTTTGCTTTTTAACAGTGAATTAAAAAGTTTTTCCAGACTTTCCAGAGGCCTCGAGCGGCAGCTGGACGTCCCCGACTTGCATAACGTTGTCTCAAACTCAACTTTATGCAAATGAGGCGCAGACAATGCGACGTCTCATCTCTTAAACTCCGGCAGAATGCACGGCACAGCTGCTTACACAGACAATGAATGGGAGGCTTTGAGATGACAGCTCCTGTAGACGCGTACTATTAGCGGTGCGGCTGTTGACTGCGCTTTGTGTGAAGTTAATATAGAAAATTAAAACTACTGATGGCATCATTTTCTGCCTAAAGCTTGCGCACAGTCCTGTATGTTTTATCTCTTTGCATATGCGTCACGGTGAGCAAGGTTCAACAAGTCTGTGTTTGTCACACAAGAGGTGGGGAAACATTTCATAAGCAGCATGTATAGACATAATTAGAGCTGAAAGATTATGTAAATAAGAATGTTGTCGTATTGGCATAACGAAAAAGCAAGACTGGCTCTGGCTGGGGCTTGCAACATCTGTACACACACACACATCCACACACACACACTCACACACACACACTCCTCCAAAGGGACAGGATAATTGGCTGCTGAGCGAGAGCCCCCTTTGGCTCCTCATTAGCAGCTGTAGACGACTTTACTGTGTGTGTGTGTGTGTGAATGCATGCTTGAGGATTACACACACACACACGCAGCACGTGCGTTTGATCAAGTTGCACGTCACGTCACGCTCGTGCATCACTGATCACCTTCTTTGATGCCTTCCCACAAAGCCGCGCTTTATTGTCGTCCCCATACACGGAAATGCAGTTCTAGCAATTGCAGCATGTATGTGTGTGTGTGTGTGTGTGTGTGTGTGTTCATTATTTGGTCTGCTCGATGCTGCAGTAGTGTTTTTTTTTTTCCTCCAAGAGGGGATAATAAGGGGTAATCTTACAGCATTAGGAAGCCCCATGGTTAAGTTGGAGAGCTCTTCTCTCTATTGCAGCCCACAGTGCCGATGAACTGACCAACACTGAGCTGTTTTTTTTTGTTTCCTTCCTCACAAACAAAACCCTGCCGCCCTCACACACTCCGAATTCTCTATATCTCACCCACACAGACAACATTAAAAAATAAACTTTTCTAAATCTTGTTTATGCCTTTTGAAAAATTCCTCTATTCAGGCGAATAGATGTCAAGTGTTTCATCATGTGCATTCACTTTTTTTTCTCCATCCTGCACCTCGTATTCTAAAGAGAAAAGCAGAGCAAATACCAACGTTTAACATTTGACTCTTTTTCAACACGGAGGATGGTTTTCAGAAACGTGGACCTGGAGGCATGAAATTCGGATGAAGTCCAGTTAATAGAGAGACATTCACGAGCTGGGAGTTGGAGAATTACCAGATGCTACAGGCATTGTGCCAAAAGCCATGGCAGAATGAATGGAGCCAAGGTCTATTCATTGATTCCTTGGTTTGTGCACCATCAAGGGCACCGCTGGAGTTGTTTGTTATATGTCAAACTGCATAGTGGATGCAGTTTGTAGTCATGGGCCACAATTTCAGACTGGTCCTGACCTTTCGCGGCAAAAGTTTCGCCCAGTGAGCCAGAATCATATGCTGACTTGAACAGTTGAATAAGAATTAAGGTACGGCTCCGGCTCAAGGACAAACAGCTGATCATGTCGCAGAATATCCTGCTTTGTGAATGTTGAACACCCGTTCCCAATTGATTGCTTAATAGCTCAACATTAAAATCATCTAAGTATCACAAGCAGATCTAACATGAAAAAAGGAGCCTGCAGCAGTTCCAAAACATGGGAAGAATTCTGTCCAACACTACAGTAAAAAATAACACTTTTTGTTTTTTTTTAGCGATAAAGTGCCTTGGCTTATGAAACATAGAGCAATTTTTTGTTTGCTGGTGGGGCAATGTCACCTAGATTCACTCAAACACATTTGAACCCCCAAGATTTCCTTTTAAAAATGGATGATCGTGCAGTTCATGTATTGATCTTGTCAGAAAGTTTAGTCCTTTTGTTTTGGATGATGCCAGTTGCCTGGTGGTGTTGCTCAGACGTCTGCAACTGAGCACTTGAGCTGTCACAACTCCGCTCGATATATGACAGATTTATACCTAACCTGTCTGGTTCACTTCAAACAGGCTCTGGCGTGTTCCGGTTGCTGCAGCTGATGTGTGATTTTAGCAATAATTTAAAAGCTGAGTTACAATTAGACCCATCTGTGCATTGTGAAGTGCCAGGGAGCGATCTGATAAACAAACAGTTTTCTCATCAGACCTCTATTTTTTTTTATGACACGTCACTACTTTTTTGGTCTGTTTCTACATGTTTTGCATTATTTGTGACATTAGCTTGTGTTTCACTGTTGACTTATATCTATCTGTATCTACTTGTTTTCTTTGCTCTTCTTGGTTCACTTTGCATGACACGCTGGTGTGTCAAGTCAACAGAGTCTGCACATCATTTCAGAGGTGTCTTAACCCAGCGGTCCCCAACCACCGGGCCGCGGACCGGTACCAGGCCGTGGGTCATTTGGTACCGGGCCGCACAGATAGAATAAAAACGTTTTATTGGTTTATTTTTATTTCCAGCAGAGTCTGCAGGGTGTTTTATTTTGAAAAATGACTGGCTCGTGCTCCCGTCACTTCCGTTTGTGCTCGTTTTCCGCACTTGACTGTCAGTTTTTATGCCCGGCTGCTAAACGAAGCCGTCAGACAAAAACAAACATCTCAGGAGAGCTGCTTTGGAAAGTGGGAGAGACTTGATACTGAGACACGAGAAAAAGTAAACATGTTAAGCAATAAAAATTAATTTTATTTAATGACCGGTCCGTAGAAAAATTTCTTGCTTAAAACCGCTCCGTGGTGCAACAAAGGTTGAAGACCGCTGTCTTAACCTATACGCCAGAGCAGCTAGCATGTATCAGTCGCTGATATAATTCCTTGTCTGTGGCATTTTAACCTCATCATTGAGGTAGCATGAAATATCTTAATTATTACTAGATATAATGATAATAACAGACCCAGCATGTCAGAATGGGCACCTCCACATCCTCCACCATCATCCTCAACACTGGGCTGTGTCCTGAGTCCAGTCCTTTACACACTGTACACCCATGACTGTGCTACCACCCACAACTCCAAGACCCTTATCAAATTTGTGGACGACACAACCATCGTGGGGTTGATCAGCAGCAACATATACAAGGAGGAGGTCCAAGCAGTGGCGGCCTGGTGCAGCGACAACCACCTCAACCTCAACAGCACGAAGACAAAAGAAGTCATTGTTGACTTTCAGAAGTCGAGGACCACATGGTACTTGTGCCTGAGCATCAGTGGGGAAGAAGAAGAGCGGGTCATGAACTTTAAGTTTCTCAGACTGCACATCTCAGAGGATCTGGGCTGAACTGTGAACACCACCCACATCGTCAAAAAGGCTCAGCAGCGTCTGTTCTTTCTCAGAACACTGCTGAAAAACTTCTACCGCTGCACAGTAGAGAGTGTTCTGTCCTATGGATGTACAGTGTGGTATGGCAGCTGCACAGCATCGGAGAGGAAACAACTTCAGCAAGTCATCAAGACGGCTCAGTGGATTATTGGCTCCCCACTCCCACACCAAGAGGAGATCTACTTGAGTCGACTCCGCTGACAAGCCACAAGGATCTGGAATCACCTCGCCCACCCAGGACACTTTATATGTACCATTTTCTCTTAGACTATGACCATATTAGCTGCTACAAAGATGATCCATCCATCCATTATCTATACACCACTTAATCCTCACAAGGGTCATGGGGGGGCTGGAGTCTATCCCAGCTGACTTAGGGTGAAGGCAGGGGACACCCTGGACAGGTCACCAGTCTATCACAGGGCTACACTTAGAGACAGACAACCAAGCACACTCACATTCACACCTACAGACAATTTAGAATCACCAATGAACCTCACCATGTTTTTGGACTGTGTGGGAGGAAGCCAGAGAACCCGGAGAGAACCCACGCTGCACGGGGAGAACATGCAAACTCCACGCAGGGGGATCCCGGTGCCCCCCACAACCCTAGTGAGGATTAAGTGATGTATAGATGATGGATGGATGGATGGATGTAAGAGATATGATCATCTCTTGATGTTCGTCTTCACTATTTGCCAGCTTGCTGTAGGAGAAATGTATTTAGGAACCTGAATAGGACTGAAAGACAGCAAAATATAAATTATCTCCTTGGTCCACAGCAAATAAATAGAATGATGGTGTCTAAGTGACCTAAAGTCAAACAAAATACTTACAATCAAACTAGTTTACAATCAAAAATATTAATGCTGGAGGAGGTACAGTAAAAAGAATGTTATAAAAAGGCAGTCAAGTCCATCACAGAGAGAGAGAATAGAAAACATGACCAAGAAACCAACCCCACACAAAGTTTTCTTTACTCTTCAAGGGTAAAATTAGAAGTTGGTACAGTTTAGAGCTACTTGTACTTAATTTATGATGGATAAGAAATGGAAGAGACCCATATTTAAAAAAAAATGTTTTTCAGGTTTTTAAGTTACCTCACACCTCTAAATGCTTGTCTGGCTGCAGTGTCGGTCATGTGAGGACTAAAAAGTAATGTGAACTGACAATGTTTAATTTAAGAAATTTCAGTTTAATTACCAGGTGAGGTGAGGCATCCATATTAATTTGGTTTTCAGGCTCTGAGGTGGCAAGTCTGATTCACCTGAGCTTTCCGAAAACTTCTAGTCTACACTTCCAGCTGACATATCAAGGTGAAACTTGACTAAATATACTACACATTACGAAACATGTATAAGGAGTCTGATGCACAAATCTTTAAATGTTACGATAACTTTGCTCTAATGCACACATTCAACCCACCGATGAACAGTAAACTGCTGACCTTTGAGGAGACTAAGATTCTGAAAAGGTCAAAATGGAAAAAAGACTATATTCTACCCAAAGTATAAACTGCTCAGCTGAAGAAGAATGCTTCGCAAACAGTTTTGTCAATGGCACAAATACTGTACGAGGGCCCATCATGACGTTTTTTAGATTGCACCACTTTAGTTTCATGTTGGTGAGGAGGAAGATGTCCCAGGGAGCCAAAACTGGTGAGTAGAGCGAGTCGGGAGCAACAAAGTGTTTGCCAAAAACCCGTCTGCAATCGTCACGTTGTGAGCAAATTAACAGCACACTGGAGCAACCACACGATGCTGCAGCACAGTTCGGGTCGTTTGCACTGAATGTTCATCTTCAGACACTTCAGGGTGTAAGAGAATAACTGCTTGCTAACACATAACACATCTATGGTATCTTAACAATTACCCCTGTGAGTAGCCACAAAGTCACCAAGCCTCTAGTGTGGCCAATTTTTACAAGGACGAGCGGAAAAATAACTCGACGTCTTCTAATCTCAAGTTGAACCCGAAGCCAAGTGCTAATTGTCATTGAGTTCTTTGTAAAAGTGAAAATCAACTGATTTGGATCGGCTAGACGACACGGCTCTGTTTAGACACACACACACACACACACACACACAATATCAGAGCACTTCAGAAACTAAGGTGCTTCTCTGTGACCCCTTACATTTATTTCAGCTCAGCTCTCGTCTTTGAACAGAATAGAGCAGACAGTTTGTACAGACACATTGTCCAGAGCCTCTTTTGGCAACCAGAAAAGAGACAAGAAGACAGGGGCACCGTCTCTGTCAGTTATGACCCTGTGTGTTCAGCCGCTCTAATATTCCCTGACAAACGCCAATATTAAGTGCTGGAGAGACAGACAGGGAGCAAACACGATTTTTTTTTTTTTCTTTCTGACTATCTAACAAACCCATCCAGAGGCCAACAAAGCTATCTTGTCCTTTTGAGTCACAGAGGCAGCACAAAAGTAACATTCACTTGCAGTTAAAAGGAAAAAAAAATAAATTCTCTCAACACCCCCAGACTTGTGACTCATGGCACATATCACTCTTTGGCACACAAACCCTTCGACTAGCAATAGAAAACAGATTCCACGGTTTTACCCTTTGTGGAAAAAGATGATTGGGCTGAACAGTGTTTGGCCTGCCTAGGTCGTGTCATAGAAGGTTCTACCCTGGAAATGATTAAAAACGAGTTTTCTTTTGCAACTCGCAGAAACTCTGAGAGGTGACGGGAGCAAGCGTAACCAGATATGGGAGCAGGAGTTAGTGGGACGTCACATCTTTTCCTCACAGAATCAATCCTCTGCATACCGGAACGAAGCTTATTGGTATTCACCGCGTGACCTGCTAAAGATGAGGAAACACAATGTTTGCTGTTGTCAGGAGGCGTTAATCCTCAAATAGCAGATATAGCTAAACCTGAATGACATGGGGGATATTAAAGTGCACGCGCTGAATCCCAAATACCAGACACAAGATCTTTCCACGATATGCCTATTCTTAGACATTCACGCTCCAAATGTTGCCGTCTGCCACGTACTGCAGACGCCGAGCTGTGTGCTAACTTTAGTGCAAACACGGAGACCCGCCCTCAAACTCACAGACTGCAATGTTCACAGGTTTGATGTCTTGGAGTGGTGGAGGATAGCTCAGGGAGGGTAAATACGACATGCACTGGAGCTTGGATGTCTGACAAAAGCAGCAAATTGATGGTGAAGGGTGTGAAGTCCATGAAGTGGACCTACAACCTGCTTCACAACTGCACCCTGTGGAGATTTCCAGACCAGTAAAAGTAGCAGATTGTGACTGGGCCGCAGATGTCACTGCCGAGGATGCCACGCTACTGCTGCGTGCCCTTGAAAAGACAATTAACTCCCACCAGCATCGGTACTATTCGCTGTACAGGTGAAACTGTGCCACTGCTCTAAGTGGTGTGTATGCATACAGCATCTTTGTGCGGTTAGCCTTCAATAAAAGGGAACATTGTGAAGACATACATGTGAGAGTGTGTTGTAGAGCAGCAGTCCCCAACCACCGGGCCGTGGGTCATTTGGTACCGGGCCGCACAGATAGAATAAAAACGTTTTATTGGTTTATTTTTATTTCCAGCGGAGTCTGCAGGGTGTTTAATTTTGAAACATGACTAGCTCGTCTTCCCGCCACTTCCGTTTGTGTTCGTTTCCCGGACTTGACTGTCAGTTTTTATGCCCGGCTGCTAAACGAAGCCGTCAGTCAAAAACAAACGTCTCAGGAGAGCTGCTTTGGAAAGTGGGAGAGACTTAATACTGAGACAGGAGAAAAAGTAAACATGTTAAGCAATAAAAAGTAATTTTATTCATTTATGAAACTTTTCAATAGAAAAAAAAACAATTATTATTTGTTATGTGCGTAAGGACCGGTCCGTAGAAAGATTTCTTGCTTAAAACCGGTCCGTGGTGCAAAAAAGATTGAAGACCGCTGTTGTAGAGCAACATTATGGATAATGCAGTATTTTTGCACTACAAAGGCAAAGCGCCAGTCTGACCATGGATTAAAAAGTCAGATTAGCAGATTCTCTAAAGCATACTGATGACATGTTACGTCTTGTTTCTTAAAGTCATTTTTTTCTCACATGTTTGGTTTTACACGGGATTTTGCGCTGGGCTATTTCTTGGCTAGGTGCAGTGGCTTGCTGGAGTTTACAGTGGTTCTCTGGCACCCACTTTGTATTGATAAGAGCTATAAATATCGCTCAGCAACATTTAGAACCAATGTCACATTTATAGAAAAAGCAGTTTAGGAGGTACAAAAATGAGTTATTAAACATTTAGGGTTATGTAATTATTCACTTACTGTGTGTTATTTAATTTTTTGTTATCTAATTATGCTTAAGGATTAGAAGTTCAGGGAAATTAAGTAGGGAACACACGTTATGGTACCCAAAAAGAAAATAATTCACTAAATTAAACTGCCTAGATGAATAAAACAAGGTTTTAAGCAACACATTATTAATGTAGGAAAGGCCTGGTTGAGTCAGAGACACTGAGAAGGCCATTGTCTGAAGCTTCTCCAGCCTCACAGCCCAGGTGCACCTCATCTGTCTGCTGACCTCCAGTATGCTTGGCTGCCTCCTGAAGGCAGAGTAGAACAGAGCAAGCGAGATCGGCCAAGCAGAGCAGTGAAACAGGAAACTGACTGGCTTATCAACTCCTGATCTGTCTCCTTGTAACAAAATTGAACCTGCTCCAACATTACTGGCATCAGCATGGATTTAAAAGGCTTATCAACCTGTGGGGCAGCCACAGTTTGAAAAGCTGAGTGATACTCATGCTTTAGCAGTGCTTGGAGCTGGTCTGCCGCCAGAGTTATAACGGTAGAAAAGTTGCAAATGCTCTGATATTAGCCCGTCATATGAAAAAACCCAGAGCCCTTTTTTCTTGGTATTGGGATATGGAAACTGTTGGGACAGCTGAAACTGGACACAACTCACTCTGACCTACCATTTATCCAGGATAATTGACAGTTTTCATTTAGCCAGGTTAACAGTCAAATTAACTAGTACCAACCTGTTAAACAATGCATGGATATGCTGAATATTTGCTGTTCAGGTGTGACAACATCGTCCAAGTAAACGGCACAACCTGAAAGACCAGGGACCACATGATTCAGAAGTCCTTGGAAAATCGCTGGAGCATTGCACAAACCAAATGGCATCGCTGCATAAGAATAAAGTACAGATGGAGTTATAAAGCACAAATCTCCCATGCCCTTGGAGACAGTGAGACTTGCCAATAGCCCAAACTTGCTTTCATACTTAACTGAATCTGATCTATACACTCTTCCAAGCATGGCAAAGGACATCTGGCTTGGCAACATGGCTCGCCTTCCTAAAGTCTGTACAGGATCTGAAAGTGGAGTCAGGTTTTTGAACAAAAAGGCAAGGCAATCTGAAATTAAAGGGCTCCACAATGTTATGATGCAATACGTACTGCACCTCTCGATCCAACTGTTTTCGTTTCTCAGGGGAAGCGGAATAGAAACGCCGCTTAATCAGCTCCGCTGCACCAACATCAATGTCATGTTCAATAAGATCGGAACGTGCAGTTGTGTCCGAAAGCAGAACTAGAAAACTGTCAATAAAAGCAATCATTTCAACCCGTTTACCCTCATCCAAGTGCTGCAAAAGTGAAGTCAAGCCTCGAATGTCAGGATTTCTGTGCAGAACACAGTCATTAGGTGACAATGTCAGAAGGGAACAGCTTCACAAAAACAAGGTTTACACAAAGTGCCTACCTATTAAACCACAAACAAAAGGTGCACATTGAAGGGCTTCAACAGGTTAACCTGACTAATGCTGGATTCATGTTTGGAAAAT
>NW_007578869.1:185992-189256 GCF_000690725.1 Stegastes partitus
CTCAGGTGAAAGGTTTTGGAGGCACTAACAGTGCTAAAGGACCTCATTGTAACCTCACAACATGGAAAAACACCACCTATGAGGCCCTAATACGTATGTATATATGTACACACAAGCTGAGCAGTGTTGGATGTGCACTCCAATGCAGCAGGGAGTGCACAAACTATACAGGGCAGACTAAACAAAAACTCCACAAACGTTTGACACAACTTCAGCTCCTCAGGACAAGACTGAGCAACAGCAACATTATGAACAGATGGAAACATGGTTTAAAACAGGAGTGATGGAGGCCATCTATGCCAAACTAGAAAAGCAATCTCTAAAGAGAGAAGGGGGTCCATGACACACATTATTAAGTTCTTATAATGCAGTGTTAAGATCTCTCCCCAGAACATTTCACCACCATTAACATCCTGAGTCACCCCTGACCTGGCAGACAATTCACACCTTGAGGCACAAGAGTCTTGAGGTTGTTAACGGGCCATTAAGCCGAAGTGTTGGGAGTAACTATTTATATCTAAAATTCCCTATTAGTCCATTTGAGCTAAAAAAAAAAAAAAAAGCCTCTTGGATTGAGAGGTGAAGCCACTTCAAGCACCACAAAGAGAAATTTCGTTGCTTTTTCCTGAAGCTCCCAGGATTACAGAGAAAGAGTGAGACACAGCCAGACTACAGCTTCTGCCTTGGGCCCAGCTTGAGTGGCACATAGCTCAAAGTGTAGCTAACAGTTATATTTTCTTTTCTTTCTCCTAAGTCATTTTTTTGTGTCTATTTTCCTATTTTTGGGATGTGGTTTATTTGGGGTATTTGTGAGTTTTCTCCACATAGTTCCAACCATGGTTTTTATTTACTGTATATATCGGCTAGGAACACCACAGCTGTAAAAACTAAATCCACTTGGGCTGCTGAACTTCGCCTGTAACATTTTATTTTATTTTTTATTTTTTTTATAGAACTGGCTGCTCGGCCAACCATCACACAAAGTCCTCAGCAGGATAAACCTGCTCATTCTCTTTGAGGAATGATCAGATTGCGGTTCATTTTAATATGTAAAATAAACTGCAAAGGCACAGGTGAGTTGGCCTCTTCTACCTGAGAACAGTCAGGATGTGCTCTGTTCACGGCCCAAGTGAGCGCACAGGCTGGAAACACTTCAGAGTCTGGCACAGCTACAGATGGTTGGGAGGATGACAAAACCTGATGCCATTTAGATATAACACAAACACTGTTATCAGGCCACACACCATCACCAGCGAAATCATAACTGAGGATTATATGCAAAGCATCAACTCACGCCAAACAGCCACTTTACCACAAGCTACACTACAAACCAGATCCATGTTACCAAACTGCTTACCAAAACACGTTTGCACAAAGGTCGGTTTCGACAAAACACAGCAGCCACAAGAGTAAAACATTTAAAACCCCCACTAGCTGTGAACAGAACAAACCGCCAAAGCAAACCCTCAAACTGCTACTGGTGAGAAAGTTTTAATCACACAAGCCGGTGGGACTGGAAATCACCTGCTATGCAGCTGCCCTCAGGGATCCACGGATGTGAGCCTGAGCTTATAGCTCTACGCGCTTTCACAGCCACATGAACAACACACCACCGGCTCCTTATGTAGAACCTGTGGGATAAACCCATCAGTGTGATGGGACAAAGAAACAGCGGCTAACCAATGATCCAACTGCACGACCAACCTGGACTTAACTGAGCAGCACAAAAACAAAAGCTTCCCTCTGTTCTTATTTCTAAACTAAATTAAACGAATGAATATCAAAAATGTCACTAATTAAAGCCCATTAAGTTTAGCAGGGAACTACTGAAACTGAGCAAAAACAGAATGGCCAACACTGTAGAAACAAAAGCCTGCCCTTTCTCTAACTCAGGGTTCTCAAGTGGTGGGTCGCGACCCAAGGGTGGGTCGCGGACAGCTGGTCAAATTTAAATAATATATAATGTGCGTCTCAGGTTGGACTCATTTTGTATTTTGAAAAAACTTCTATTTTGACAGGCATGATAATAATAGTTTGTTTGACGTTCATTTTAAGTTTGTGTTGATGTCGGGACGCAAGATGGCAAAAACATGAGTATTTAAAATGTGGGTTTTCATACTAGGACTGGACCCGAATAGCCACCTATTGGTTCACTGTGCTGGAATCCGGATATCAGTTTGGATCTCAGTGGTCATGGTCCAGTTACTGTGCATGGTTATAAGCTCTGAAATGCATGTTGCACAGGAAAATATATTGAATACTGAATTAAAAGTAAAACTGGGTCGCGACTTAATGACCACGGGAGCATGTGGGGCCCAGGGTGAGACCAGTCGAGAACCCCTGCTCTAACTGAAAGGATGAGCCCCATTTCTTCTTGAACTGGCTGAAAGTTCAGACAAAGAACGAGGGCGAACGCACATTACAGAACCAAAAGAGAAAGCAATTTATTAAAGTAAACTATTTATATAAATAAGACAAGGGTACAGGAGACAAATCAGCAATGTGGGGAATGCTTGGATGAGAGAGAGAGAAATATTGAGCAGGCCGGCTTTTGAAGTTTCTCCAGCCTCCAACCCAGGTGAACCTCAGCGGTCCGCTGACCTCCGGTCTGCTTGGCTGCTTCCTGAAAGGAGAGTAGAGCAGAGCGAGCTGGACAGGCTGAGCAGAGCAGTGAAATATTAGGGGTCATCACAATAAGGTCCACACCAAAATAACTCCCACTAAAACTTCCATACATCATGGTACACCGCAATCTTCTGGCCAGAAGTACAGCTAAGAAACAGTCAAAGAATCATTTCTCTGGTTCAGCTCTAACAGTGGAAACAGAACAAGTTGTGGCTACAACACAATAATAAAAACTGTGAGTGATACCCCCCAGTGGTTTTAGCATCGTGTTGGAGAGTGTTGATCGTATGCATATGGATTTAACAAACTACAACATACAGGGAGGTGTGTATCTGTCAGCAGTATGGTAGCATCATTTATTTGTCACACAGAAATACATCCTAAAACTGTTTTGAGATCCGGTGGTCTGTACATGATGCAAATCATTCACCACTGTGAGTTTGCTGATTAGAGGGGAGAATAAACATAAATATTTAGTGATTTAGTGTAGTGATGACTGAGTAAGTAGATGTCAGAATTCTAAATCTGTTCCAAAGAATAACTGTGATTTACACTTTTGTAAGCTTTAACATTGGACTTGCAAGCCTTCATAGCAAAATGAGTTGCTGGCCCACGCCAACAATGGCACTGGTAGTCTTG
>NW_007578869.1:189971-193087 GCF_000690725.1 Stegastes partitus
GAAGAGTGAGTTAATTAGCAATGCTAACGAAAGTCTGCCTAACTACAGCCATTTTATGCTCTTACACTATGTGAAATATACTATATGAAATACAGTATAGGACAGTATATATTAAATTTCTAAAACTCACAGCAATGACTGTTTATGTTCCAGTGATTTGTACTTATTAAATGTGCCAAAGGTTTGTTTTGAATTTGGGAAGCACTATTTTACGTCCTCTTAACCTGCTGCCTGGAACTCACTGCAGAACACGTTGGATCTAAAGGAACCATCTCTCAACCAACTCATCACCCTTGGATCTTTAAAAAAAACCATTTGAGAGATTTTGCAGCAACTACACATTGCATTTGTTGTTGTTTTAATGTAAATTCTTAATCTTGTTGCTTACATCTAGAATGTATTTTACTTTGTGTTGTTTGTTTTTGTAGCTTTAATGTTTCTCAGGCGGCTGTCTCGGCCCGGCTTCCCGTGAAAAAGGGCTCATTGTATCTCAGTCGGACCGACCTGGTTAAATAAAGGCTGAATAACAAAATTAATAAAATCATTGAATTTTTTTGATATCCTCAAATACAAATGAATAAAACAAGCTTCCCTGCTGCCCCTTATTGTCAGTTAACTCCTACTAATGCTAATCAGTAAAATGAATCAGCAAAAATGGTGTCAAATGAGATTTACAGTTATGTGCATGTTGCCTGTTTAAATTAGCATTTTTGAATTTAACAAAAAAAAATAAAAAATAAAAAAAGGCCAAGGTAAGCACAACACCAGCTGTGGGAAAAGTTGAGCCCTGTTAGAAAGTGGACGGGGAGAAAGTTGAGAGGAAATCTTTAAGAATCCAGTAAAATGGGTCAAATGCTGATGATTTGTTGGCCGCTCACATCTGATGTCATGGCTGTGTGCTGAGTCCATCCATCTGCTTTGCTGCGCTGCAGGTTTCTTATGAATGCAGGGGAGTGCAGGCCGGAGTCCATACTATGCCACGACCAGTGAGAAAGATCAAGTACATTCATCATGTGGCCCGGGGAAGGGTGTGAATACTGTCACTGACCCAGGTCACTTCGGCAGAGTAGGTCCTGCTAATTTCATGCAATTATGGTGATTTTTGAAATGTAGCAATAAAATTATCAACAGAAATGACAATACAAAATAAACTTATTTACTGGGTAACTCTTAAACATTTTTTATGGTTGTGGGGCTGCAAGGTGGCTCGGTGGTTAGCATTGTTGCCTCGCAGCAAGAAGGTCACCGGTTCGTGTCCCGGTGAGGAAACCTGGGATCTTTCTGCGTGGAGTTTGCATGTTCTCCCCGTGCAGCGTGGGTTCTCTCCGGGTTCTCTGGCTTCCTCCCACACAGTCCAAAAACATGTTGAGGTTAATTGGTGATTCTAAATTGTCCGTAGGTGTGAATGTGAGTGTGCTTGGTTGTCTGTCTCTAAGTGTAGCCCTGTGATAGACTGGTGACCTGTCCAGGGTGTCCCCTGCCTTCACCCTAAGTCAGCTGGGATAGGCTCCAGCCCCCCCGTGAGTGAGGATTAAGCGGTGTATAGATAATGGATGGATGGATTATGGTTGAGGAGCCCACATACATGCCTCTCTGCAAAGTGTTTAGCTTACATTGGCATCAAGGTAACAGACTGGTTAAATCAACTTCTGTCAGGATAAAGACAAGATTGAAACAAATGTAAACATCCAAATGACTCCTGCATATGTCGACCTGCAAGACAAATCAAATCCCATTTACCTTTATAACACATTTGAAACAACCTAACTTGACCAAAGTGCTTGTTGTGTTATCAGTCAGGCAGAAACAAACATATGTGCAAAAACCAGCACAGAGTAAAGAGTTTCAATCTAGTTGTAAAAAAACCAAAACAAACCGAAAAACAATAAAAAAAAAAAAAACAGTATAGAATAATAAAACAAGGCAAAACAGACTAGCAACTCATGATTTTAATTTGTACAATTAATAAATATAAAACACTAAAATATAAAGACCATTAAAAGCAACCACTGAAAATTGAAAATCTTAAAACTGTCTTAAAAATATTAGTGAAGAAGGACTATTTGATTGAGAAAGAAAGGCTGCCTCAGAGCCACGAGCCTCAAACGTACAACAGGTAACAGCAGCCAGAAAAGAAGACAAAAAGTATAATTCCAATTATAGCATCCATTCTGACTTGTTTTTCTGGCCACCTGAATAATGTTATTCTAATATTCACTCTCCTAGTCTTCAGAAATTCATGAAGAAATGTAATTATAACAGCCTGCTGCTGTTGGAAATGAGACTGATAAGAGAAATGGAACTAAAATATTAAACCCTCAGTCCGTTGTACTGAAATGATAAGCTGATGGATACTGAAACACTCTTTAGTGCCGTGACTGTCAAAAGTCAGGAGATAAATCTCTGTGGGATTGTGGGTTTGACATATTTCATGATGCATTGTGTCACGTGAAGCATTTTAATATAAAATGTTGTTTGCTGCAGCTAAGCGAAGGTAGGCAGTGTTTCCATCGTAACCTGTCAGTAAATTTTAATTCAAGCGGTCTGAGAGGAAACACGACTTCTGCATGTTCTCTTTGCTTCGGTTTCAGGCTTTAAAAATCTAGGCAAGAGACTTGGCAGTCACATTCTTGTTTGTGGAGAAGTTGTCATTTCTGTTGCCTGTTCTATAAATGCATTTGCGTTCACATCCTTTCAGACGGTGGAAGGTGTAGGTCAGGGGTGTCCAATCCTGGTCCTGGAGAGCCCCTATCCAGCATGGTTTAGATGTTTCCCTCTTCCAACACACCTGATTCAAATGATCAGGATCGTTGTCAGGCTTCTGCAGAGCTTGATGATGAGCTGATCATTTGAATCAGGTGTGTTGGAAGAGGGACACATCTAAAACTTGTACAGCTGTTTCCTGTGTTTTCTATAGCTAACTTTCAGTCACTTTTCATATCCGATCTTTATAGTTACCTGAGCTCAAAGTTATTTCCCTTACATTATGAAACACTCTTGACTGACCACCAAGAATTAACATTTTATTAGAATTATTGTGCTGACCCGGAGATTGGTTTTGATCATTTTAATTCATGCAATCATTTCCTTTATGGTGGCGGTAAGTCAACCTTATT
>NW_007578869.1:198847-205132 GCF_000690725.1 Stegastes partitus
GGGATCTTCTAGCTGCGAGGTAACGGTGCTAACCACCGAGCCACCCTGCAGCCTTATCCTACTATGAAATTTAAAAATCTACCTGATAACAAATGATTTAACTAAACGTTCGTTGATAAACTGTGACTGTGATAACTCTCCTGTCTGAGGTGGGGAAAAGTAGAATGATTGATTCAGATCTTCTGTCCACATTAATTTATAATTATTAACTAACGAAATTACACTTGTGTTGTACATTGATGTGCGCGACCTTTGCTTTGGATGCATTCACATGGATCCTGCTGCTGTTTGATGTTACAGGTTTTAATAAACGCAGAAGAAGAACTTCTCCCGTTAATGGATTTTCAGGTCTACATGTGCAGATCCATCCGCTAAAGGCACTTTCACTTGTACTTGGACACCACAGCTGCGTTCACTGAGTCTTGGACATTTAGAGTTTCAGTGAATCTGGCGTGGCCACAGGAGTGGCCAATGACATTTCAAGGGTGGCCATGGCCCCTCTTGGAGGGCCTCTGGCTCAAATGAGTTGAGATCTGGTGACTACGAAGGTCAAAGCATCTGATTCACATCATTTTCATTCTCTCAGGGGACAAGTGGACCCAAACCATACCAGCAGAATGCCCCCACAACATAACAGAGCCACTGGATCCTCATCTGTCTGAAGCTATTTAGTCTTCTTCCATTTATTTATTTATTTTAGATTATAACTTAATGCCTAATTACGTCTTAACTCTGACTTGTCCGTGTGCTCCATGAAAGGAGGCTCTGCAGTGTTTATCTTGCCGCCATCTTCAGAGCGAGGGCGCCTTTACTTTACCTCCTGTGTGGGTGTGGGTGGTCGTGGGTTGATGTTGTTCTGTGTTAATGAGAATGTGAGAATACAATATTATAGCTGAAAACAAGACAGTTGGAGAGCACCAGCAGGTGGACAGTGATGTCAGTAGAGTCTGCATGCGGTGGATAAATGGTATTTATGTGCATTTAGCCTCCACTAAAGCCCTGCTGAGGACACACACATTGTTATTTTAATTATGTCCTCCAGTCATGCTAAAGATGTTCAGTACAATTTACAGAACTGAACTACTAGCTGGAAGTTGAATCCCAGATATAGTGTTAATAATTGGCCTGCTGATTGTTATTCGTATGCAATAGCAAGCATTTTGGTGAAAGAGAAACAGATTCATACGGTGCTTTTGGCAATACTGTATCGGGATAAGGTCGTGCCAATAAGGCCAGCGAAATTGAATTAACTGAATTAAACTGAATTGGACTGAACTGAGACGGTAAAGACAGCTGAGAGGCTGAGCTGGAGAGACAGACGCCGTCTATTCTGAGTCATGAAAGAGCCAAGAGATGGATCACATCATTCAACAACGGTTTGGAAAATAAAAGCAAAGACCCTGACAAACTAAATCAACAAGTAAGTCTACTCAATCATTAAAAAAGAAGGCAGATCTAAATTAAATATGATAAAATAAATAAATAAAACATTCATAGCACCGTAGCTCAACTACCTGTGTAATGTATTCCCATCCAGGCGCCCCTCATGTGGTCGTCACCTGGTCAAACAGAGCGGCGGTGCTCTGACAGTTTAGCATTTCCATAAAGTTGTTTTGGTGCTCGGCATACAGCGCTGCACAGGTGGGAGGAGAAGAACAAACAGGTTCATTCAAATGAGGCAACTGAGTTCTTGGTATTTGTGGAAAGTGCGTCTTGGGTTCTGCGCTGAGAACAAGCGTTTCAGCGTCACTCTGCTGCCAGTTTGGGGATCTTATCACGAACGGGAAATGAAATCCCTGGAGCGAGGATGTGGGAATGGCAGTGTAATGTTTAAAATATAAATCACTTTATGATATTTAAATTAAACCCTCTCCAATGGTACATATGTTTAAATTGTAAAAATCAGTCTGTATTAATGTGGGCATATAGTGCATGAAAAGCTTCTCCTCCAGGCACAGGTGTATCCAATAATCATTAATAACATTAACGGAGGGTAAATCTTACCAAGGAAGCCGTAAACGTTAATAAGTCCGCTGACAGAGGAACAGCGAAGTGGAATGCAGCCATCGCTGTCTGAGCTCCACCTGAAGAGTCAACATGTCAGCCTAATGAATTATTAGTTTTTATTATGTGGGGATAACGCTCAAAATCCAGGGTAAATGTGAATTATGAATTTAATGAATCACTTTGTGAGGTTTTTATGTATGTATTGATTAATCTATAACAGCCTAAGTAAGCACCGGAGCAGTCTGTAACAGTCAGCCGGTCGCACACTTTGCGTCGTACAAGGCAGCAAATTGATGGCTTGCTGAAGGCGGTGAGTCTGAGACGGGCAGCGCTGTGGTTCCAATAATGCTTTTATTCACAAGCTTTGTTGGAACACAAACATNCCTTACAAAGGGTTATTCAGAGCTGGAAAATCCTGCAGGAAAAGAGAGTCTGACAGTAAATGCACTAAAACAGATATCAATATCACAATACTCATAGAGCTAAAGTTACTGCTGGTGACTATTGCATTCCAAATTTGCTTATTTTTCTCCTGGAAAGGAAATCTGCGAACTTAATTTACTGCAACATCTAAGTGTGTTGCAGCTGTTGGGCAGGTTGTGTAGGTAGATTTACAGTGCAAGCTGACTGTAAGTGACTGCAGAGAAGGCTCACGGATGCAGCTGTGGCTAATTCAAATTCATCTTAATGATCAAGTTTGTGCTGCATGAAAGCACAAAGCATTATTTTCTAAGTTTGTTTTGTTTCTTAGAGTTCTGCTTACCCTGACTTTAAATGGGCTAAATGAGACTTCTGATGGTTTATTTTAACAAATGAGCTGCCTTTACAACTAATCTCATTAACATGAAAATGCAGTTGATTAAAAAAGAAAAAAATAAATAAAAATTTTAGTCCTCCCTACTTGATAATGGCATTCTGGTTATACTGACATCAAGCAAATGACAGAAGGTTGGCAGGTTGAGGAAAAAGGAACGGAGGACAGTGTTAGTTTCACTAATTATCATAGGATCAAATGTGATGGCCCTGAGCAGTTTCTGCAAAGGTTGTAAGCACTCAGATCTCTCTTTCAAAATTAATCACACAGATATTGTTTCATTTGGCTTCTGGGAAATTTTCCACTACACCCAATCGACATGTTTTTGGACTGCGACCCGGAGAGAAAGTCGAGAAAGAAAGATGTCAGCCGAGCAGGACATTTGAGAACATAACCACAGCAGCCACCTCTGATGCAAGTATTTATGTTGTTGTGTTAAAAAGAATTTAAAGTTAAAGTTAGCGATTCTAATTAGGGATGTCTGATATTGGCTTTTTTTTTGTGCCAATATCCGATATGAGGATATTGTCCAACTCTCAATTTCCGATTCTGATATCAACCGATACCGATACCGATATCGATATCGATACCGATACCGATACTGATACCGATATATATATATGGGCTATTTAACAAATTTTAGATAGCATTACATATCTCCTGTCGTCACCATTTGTGCGTCAGTAAATGCCGGCAAAATCAAGGCATTATTTTATCGATTTTCATTACAGGCAAAAAAGACGATATTGACAGATATTGCATTCTTATGCTAATATCGGCCGATATTATTGAACATTCCTAATTCTAATCCAATACACTTTTTTTTGTCAAATTCAATGAATGAAGAAGAAGAAAAAAAATCTAGGGTTCATAGAAAGCTCAGTAAAATAGAGCTTAGTTCAGACAGGCACAGAGTCCGGGTGTCACATGGCCCCTCCTGTCCAATCATCATCGCTGAAGTCCAGCCCACCCACTTAGCTGCTTTATAACTGAGGCAGCGTTCATTCATTCTGCCCGCTTCACGCTCACCACATCGCTGCTGCTCCAGCCTCTGCAGATCGACAAATCTCCTCCTCCTCCCCAACCACCACCTTTTAAAAACAGTTCAATCTCATATAACCCTGGTGTTTCCCATATCGTGGGACTGTAGGATGCAGATGGTTCATTATTGTACCTTGAACTATGTAATCTAGATTCTGTAAGTGAAGACTATTTAGTTGGTCTCCTGTTCTCGTGTTCATTCGAAAAATTGTAAATTGTAAATTCATGGCTCTGCGGGGGTTTGTGATCTCAGGGATTATCTGTGTCATGCTTCCAGAGCATCACGAGCAGAGTCACCGCCAAACTAAATGTATGTGATCTCAAATAAATGGTTAAATCTGACAAAGTGTCCCGTCTGAAATGGAAACAAAGTGACTCAGACTGATCCAGTGTCTCCTGAGGATGTTCATGCTCGTGCACATATAATAGCGATGAACGGGGCAGTTAGAGGAAGAGGACTCATAAATCTGGTACATGTCTAACTAGCTAAATATCAACAGTCTCTCTAGAACAGGGGTGTCCAATCCTGGTCCTCGAGAGCCCCTATCCAGCATGTTTTAGATGTTTCCCTCTTCCAACACACCTGATTCACATGATCAGGATCGTTATCAGGCTTCTGCAGAGCTTGATGATGAGCTGATCATTTGAAGGATTGGGCACCTCTGCTCTAGAATCACAGTCTCCACCTTTACGCTGCCATCCCATCCCACTTATTATGTAAAATAAATGTCATTTCTGTTATGACAGTAGCAATAAGATATTTATAAAAGTAAATATTGTGGCCAGGCCAATTATTCCTAACACCTCTGGATGTGGTGGATTTTTTTATTTTTACAAGTGAAAAGAGCGTAAATAACATTTGCCAAAAAAAAAAAAAAAAGGGAAATGTGTTCATTTTAAAATGAAAATAGTAAAAAATGTGCTTTTAAAAAGAACAGTAATTTAATAAAGTACTGTTTAATAGTGTGAACATGTTTTGCATTAACGAATATTTCATGACCAAGCTGCACAACATCCATCACTGTCTTTTTGCATCAGGCTTCGCAACATCTGGACATAAACTGTCGGCAATAACAATTATTCTATCACAGTTTGTTTTGCTCTGGATATTTTATTTTATTTTTTTTAAAATATAAAACTCTTCTTTTACCACAGTATCCACATTACAATGACATTTGCTTTTTGCCTACAGTGAGAAGATTCAGCTCCCTGACATTTCTCAAGCACACCCAAAGGGAGCTGCACAAAGAGGTTTCTTTATGCAGTTGAAACATTCAGGCTTTGGCACCTTTGAGAATTTCAGAAAGTTTGTAATTTAAGAAGTTTATTCGCTGGAAATGCGAGTTGATAAGGACATTACGACTGCGTGGGCATTCGGCTATTTTGAACGTCCCTTTATGAGGATTTTAGGAGCCGTGTGGCTTTTATGTTTGTGTTTGCGAGGCTGTATTTTTAGGGACAGCTGATTAAACACACAGCACGAGTGGAAGCAAGCAGACACGTCACTTCTTCAAAGGCCAAAAGCCCTCAAACTGAAGGATGAAATCACACTGGCCGTCCGGCTTCCAGCACAGAGGCACTAAAATACACCGAGTAAAAACGATACGCACACATACATACAGTACAGTCAACACAGCGGGCCAGGAGCCAGAACACATAAACCTACCAGCGCACTTACTGTATCTTCACACACACACAGATGTGCTCATACGCACACACACACACACACACACACACACACACACACACACACACACAAGGACACACAGACGCAGCAATTTGTAGTGACAAACTGCAGAGTGAAACTCCAGTCGGACTTCTGTTCACCTTTTAACATCTGAAGGCACCATCCATTAGAGCCGGGCTGTCAAGGCATGCTGGGAAACTCACACACACACACACACACACACACACACGGGCCAAAACATACACAGAAACATGCACAGAAAAACGGTGCACGTTGTCTTCTCCGAGTTGAATAAATGAGCGTTGAGCAGTTCTTTGCATTCACACTGATGTAAACTCTTTAATACCAGCTCATGACTTCTTTTTTCACATTTTTTTACCAGCTGGTTATGTAAACAAACAAACAAACAAACACTCCTTTTAAAACAACAACAACAACAACAAAACTGTTTAAGTATTTTGCAATTCAACTGCTTCAATGCCATTTTGCTGTGCTCCATAACGAATGTTAGCCTGAGGGCATTAACATTTATTGCGTGAGAACTATAAACTACAAAGCTCTGAAAATACTTACATACTGTATCTAGAGAATCAGTAAAAACAGTTTTATCTTTTATGAGTTACTTTGATGAGTGATTTCAGTAGAGAGTGACTCAACTAGTCGTATGACTGCCTCGTGTCTGAACAAGCACTCAGTATAAAAGATGGACGTAGCAACCGGCCCCGAAAAATGAAGC
>NW_007578869.1:205737-207156 GCF_000690725.1 Stegastes partitus
ACACACACACACACGAGCAAACACAAGCACCGCTCACACAGATGAAACGCCGCCCCGTTGGCGGCTCGGAGTTCTGTGAGCATCAGTGGGCTGCATTCTGACAACAGCTTGAATCTAGTTCAAAGACGCTTTTGGAGCTTTGTAAACGGAGGACATTACAATAACAGGAAACCTTTAGAACACTTTAAACATTGTGTGCATCGACGTGACGTCTCCCTCTGTGTGTCCAAAAATCACAAATTAGGATTTATTGTACCGTCATGTATATACAGTATAGTCACTTCTATCATCTTGTGTTTTAATTCAGTTAGATTTATATAACACTTTCAAATATCTGTGTTGAGAGTTCTCTCCCAGAAGTAGCTCACAAGTCTCTATCAGCGGACTCCTGGGCTGCTTCTTTATCAGTTTCTGTCTTTTTTTTTTTTTTTCCTCCTTCATCTTTTTCTTTAAATCTTGAATTATTTGCACTTTCTTTACTTTATCTGTGTTTCCGTCTCCACTGCTGAGTTTCTCTCCTCATTCACTCTGAGGGAACATAAAAAGCCTCCCTTTTAAAAAGTCTGACCTTAAGATGCACGCCAACTCACACAACGTTAATTATAGATGCATTGTTGTGGGAATAAAGTTGCAAATTATGAGCCATGGAGTAACTTTTAAGTGAAGTTAACTATAAAGCAGTATCTAGGAGAGTGGACAGCTGACAACACTGATGTAAAAGTAGCTTTAGCCTCACCTTTCAGAGATCTTGGCTACAGACGAGTGCCATATTTAGGAAACAACAATTTTTTGTGTTGGGCCACCAGATCAGCTTCAGTGCTCCTCGGCATTGATTCGCCAAGTCTCTGGAACTCTAACAGAGGAATGAATTTGGTTCCTCATTTGGTGTTTTGATGATGGCTGTGGAGAAAAATGATGGCAAGTTGGACAAGAAGAAGCAATATGGGATCAGGAAAAAGGCAGCAGGAAGGTGAGAAAAGGGTGTGTGATGGATAAACGGTGTGATGACAGGTAGAGACTGGAGCTGTCAATCAAATAAGGTCGAAAGAGATGCAAACAAATAAAACAAACAAGTAAAATAAAATCTAACAAAGATCTTCAATTCATCGGCTCCAATTTCTTTTATAACGGTGTCAAAATGAGGCCGCTGGAAATCTTAAGGTGACACAGAAAAATTAAAAGCCGTCACTGAGTTTTGGTTATTTGGGTGACCGTCGTTCAGAACAGCCCAGGGGAAGAGATGCTGAGGACAAAAAGTTCACAGATATTTAAGACATCCACAGATTCTTACTGACTTTAATACTGAAAATGTGTGATGATAAATAAACTACAGCAGCTTGTGATACAATAAAAGTACATTTGTATGCATTCCCATATTTTGGGAGCTGCTTCATTGATTGAAGTGATCACGTTCTGTAA
>NW_007578869.1:210547-214347 GCF_000690725.1 Stegastes partitus
TGTATAGATAATGGATGGATGGACGTTGCTAATACTAAAGATGGCAGATTTTCATACTTGTGACACTTGTGTTTACTTTTTTTTAAAGCTCCCACCTGATTTCAGATTGTCATGGTCTTTACTGTTACGCCTGAAAACTGATCTGCTTTTAACTAAGCTGTCTAAAGTCCCAAGATAATTCATGCAGCGATACAGATCATCATCTCCCCAGGTGGTGTGTGTGTGAGTGAGTGTGTGCGCCACAGCAAAGACGACTAAAATTTACCATCTATTGTGGTTCTCTCTATAACATAATGTCGGCATATTTTCCAAAGAAAAGCATTTCCTCATCTCAGCAGAGTTAATCTGCGTCTCCCAACAACCACCGCACACTTTGACGATCAATCACGGCAGCGATAGCCTGAGTTATACAGCTCCAGTGCTTTCCATTCAAACTCTGTGGTCTTAATATCCACCCAAGAGAATATGACCAGACTGGTAAGGTTATTAAGATATGAACCATTAGCCGGTAATGTGGTGGGAAATGGCTCATGACCTCCACCTTAGTATTTAACATTTAAATGTACTGCATGACTCATGACAGCCATTTAGAGAACGCAGAGGGGAAGAAAAAGAGAGAGAAACGACGGAGTGTTTGTGTGAGCAAAAGAATGAGAAAGAAAGGGTGAGCGAGGCAGACAGCGGCAGCTGAACGACTTGTTAAATTACAGGTCAGACAGAGGTGAGATTGGAGTTTCTCAGGTGAAATAAGGTTAATGTTATTTGGAGCTGATGCAAATTCATCGATTCATCAGGGCGCTTCGTCGTGTGTATGTGAGCCACGGTGGACCTGCTGTGTTTATTGGTATTATGACTTAAAACCGCGCTTGAAAATAGAAAAGGGATTTTTAAAATAGATAGAAAATGTCAGTTTAAAAAAAATTGGATAAGTTCTGTGTAGTTGGCTTCTAAAAGCCTGAAAGCCTGGTGTGGGCACAGTGAAAGCATGTCAGAAATGTATTAGTGAAGATGCTGACATAACTGATTTAAAAGACACTAACTACAGCATTAGTTGTTTAAAGTACTTAATGTGCTGCCATTAATTCATGTCTTAGATCTCTCCTCACTGTTAGACGTATACAGTGTCCTCCAAAAGTACACAGTTTAGGAATTTTTTTTGTTTTTTGCTTTAGGCATTTACATGGGAGTTAAGCACAATGTAATAATTACAATAAAGAAAAACACGGACATTGATCAGGGCAAATCAAAGCAATTTTTAACTGATCAGTGTGGGCAAAAACCTAAACTCTGTTCATGTCAGCTGTCCCACATGAATTGGAAATTTGAAAACATTTCTTTTTAAATGCAGCAACATCAATCAATGATTAATTAAGAACACTAGAGTTGCATATGCCACTGAGTCCTAACTGATGCCACTATCAGTTAGGTTTGCTTTAATAAGTATGCGCTGCCTGGAGGTCATTAAGCATTACACAAGACTCGTCACTGTGCCCCTTCCCACTTTGCCCTCTGCTTGGAAGTGCCTTTCTTCCCTGTTCACTTCAGCATCAAACATTAAGAACCAGGCACTACAACTAATCTACAATACCTGAAGTGTGTATTGTTTAGGACAACAAAGTGGGTATTGGCTGATTTAATTACATGAAATGACTCAGATCAGATAAGGGATAGAACAGCTGGATTGGGACACCCATATTAATAATAGTAGCTTGCATTTATATCTTCCCTTTCAGAAGCCCCAAGGACGCTTTCAATGTGTGGACAGCAAAAGAACAGAAAATAATGGTGGTAGTGCTTGCCGGGGAGACAGCATTAGCTAAGATGGAAGGCCTTGGTGAACAGGTGGCCCTTGAGGTGGTGTTTGAGTCGTGATAGAGGTAACATTGTGGGAGGACAGTTCTAAAGCTGACACACAAAGCTGAAAAGACTTTATACAGGTGTGGGGGGGGGGATGGGAAACAGGTCCATAGCTCAGAACTGAAACTTCTCGGAGAGCGCATAGAAATGAATGAGGCCTGGAAGTAGTAAGGAGCAGGGCCTGAAGGGATTCATAGGGCAGAAAGAAGGATTTGTATGAGATATGAGAGTTGACCAGGAGCCAGTGATGCTGGATGAGGATGAGAGTCTCGTGTTCCCAGGTCCTGGTCCTGGTGGAAACACTTGATCTCTACACATACTGGAGCCTGTCCAGGGCTCTGCTGGGCAATGATCCAGATGAAGGCATTGATAAGGGTCTGAGAGTGATGATCAATGTCTGGAGATATTTTTTGTAAGGTACAAAGCAGATTTGTTGTTTGAGTTTATGGAATGAAAGAGTCCTGAATGACACCCAGGTTATGGACTTCAGAGGATAAGCTGATGAAGCAGCTGTTTATGTCAATGAGAAGGTTTCTAGATCGGATGACAACTTGGTTCTTATGTCAAGCAAATCCAGTTGACATGAGACTGTGGGCTGAGCTGAGTGGATGGTTTCGGGCTGAACTAGACATGAGTGTCATCTGCATGCCATCTGAATGTAAATACCATTAAAAAATAAAAGCTACAGCCAGTCTCTATTTTTGTCTGATTGTGGTTTGATCTCAAATTCAAATGCATAAAATTAGTCTAACCATCTTTGTTAACATACTCCTGGAAGACAATGTATTAATATGTTTAAAACTTGTTTAAAGAACAATCTTTCACAGGTACAATGTTGTGAACCCGTATTGACCCACCGCCCACCAATATTTGTACTTGTGCTGACCTGCTGCTACAAATCAATCTGACCACTTATGATAAGACCTATGACCCAACTTATCCTGTTACAAAACTGTTTTTAAATGAAAAGTTCAGTGGTGTGAATCAGTGGATATGTTGCTAAACTTTTTGCATTTCCTCCTTGATTCAAGTTTCTCTTTCCAGAGAGAAGTGAAAGCAGATCAAAATCCATCTATATATCCATGTGCATTACCCGCTTTGCACTGTGAAGGGTTGCAGGGAGGCTGGAGTCTGTTAAACAAGAGGGAGGGTACACTCTGAAGAAACACGCAAACTCTACACAGCAAGGCTGCAGCTGAACAGAAAATTCTTGCTTTTTGCTGTGAAGCGACATTGCTAACCACTGCACCACCGTCCCACCAGCAAAAGCCAGGTGAGAATGTTCACTCCTGCTTATTGGTTGGATCTATCAAATGTGGCACAATGAGGAGGTTCTAAAGAAGCTCAACTCTGTCAAAGAGAAACAGAAATGAGGAACTCTATACTGGCTCAAGTTATAGACCAGTCAGCCCGTGCCAGATTGAGCAATCTTGCTTTGGTGAAGCCAGAGAAGGCAAACGCAGTCGAAAACTATCTCATTCAAATGGCTCGTTTCGGAAAGTTAGGAGGAAAGATTTCAGAGTCGGGCTCGATCGAGATCCTAGAAAAAGTCATTCATAACATCAGCAGAATCCAATGTACGTGGCAAGACACAGGTCCTGTTCTTTGACATAATGGTGATGTGGACCCATTGGTAGGAGCACAAATTATGTTTCTGGAGATATTAAACTTTTAAATTGGCTTCTCAGGTCTATCAAGAGTGCAACACACAGTCGAGGTCAAACCTTGATTCATTCTCTGTCACTCACTGGCACCAAATATGAAAAGCACATCTCGGTGCAGGAGCACTGTAGCTTGTAGTTGGGTAAGATTGAGTATGGATCATGTTACAATCACAAACATCATGATTCAGAACATTTGGGGGGCCGGATATGTTTGAACAAACCTAAAAACACTCAGATTTCAATAGCAATTTGTGCCGTACAGAGTTTTTCTACTAAAAA
>NW_007578869.1:215102-219815 GCF_000690725.1 Stegastes partitus
ACCCGGCATGTAGGCCTCCTACCACGTCTACTCCACTACCACGAAAATGCAATTATTTTTTCATTTCAAAGGTTTAACTGCTGGACACAGCGGATCGCTGTAGTCCACTCTCAGTGTGAGTGCAATGCAGGTTTCAAATTTCCACATCACAGAGGTGTGCGTGGCCTTTTGTTCCACGACTGGCATCTAAACTGGTGATGTCACAAACCTCGCTTGCAGCTCAGATTTGAGGTGAGCTCAGTATAACTTTTCACTTTCAGCTGGAGAATTTTAAAACAGTCTTGTTCGGTGTCAAACTCCGGACATCATCCTGCGCGGTGAGGCTCAAGCATCCGAGAGAGGCGGCACGCTTTTGAGTGCGGGAGGACTTTAAATGGCCTCGGTGCATTTGTTCTGAACTGTATACGATTGCTGAGCCATTCAGAGGTCTTCTGTTGCCAGAGTGCTGCCACAGGAGCAATGAATGGTACAAAATGACTCAAAAACAGCACAGTGATGTGGGCAAATCGTACCAGCAGATATGGCCTCCGTGCTGTCAATGGATTCTAATTAATGACGTTTTCTAGCTGCTCTTAATTGATCACTTGTTTTCCGGCACGACACTGGGACAGTAATTGACCGTTTCCGACACTGGGATCATTTGAGGTATAGCAGTCGACTTTTCTGCTTCAAATAAATCTGCAAACCCACTCCATTCGGGAATGTAAATTACAGCGAGATTAAATTATCGAATAAAATATGACTGAGCAGATGCTTTCCTTACCAGCACAATTTAATAAAAATGATGCACTTGCTTAATATGTCTCATTTATTTTTACCCAAACATGTAAATTAAAATGCAGCCCATATATTTTAGCACCCGCTGGAGTAATACAGGATTGGACGTAATGATTTTTTAAAAGATATTTAATTATTATTTGTGATAAATTGTATTAATATTTAAATTCATTTCTTCAATTTCGATTGTATTTGCAATTTCTGTCAATAAGCACTTCAATGTAAAAGCACTGTTTTTTGTTTTTTTTTGGAAATAACTTACCTAACCTGAGTTTATATGGTTAGAAGTACATCAAAGCCTCTTTGCAAAGAGATAAAGAACAGTCACTGCTGAGATATATCGTGGTTGGTGCTGTTCAACATCCAGCCTGTCTACGCTGAGCAGCCATAAATCGTTAAGAAGATGGTAAACAAATTCATCTCCTCTTATTCGGAGCTGTGCAGCTCAAATACCCCATGACTGATATCTGCTGGATATTACAGTCCATCAGACCATTTTATCAGGTCACAAAAATGCATCTAGAGCGCATTAACTGCAGCTCTTAATTGCTCCTCTGTGCCTCTTACACTTGAAGGCTAAAATGATGTCTTTGGTGAGAAAAGACAAAAACATTTTGGCCCACAAAAACCTGACGTACACGAGCTGATGTATTCTGGGACTTCAGCCAACATGGATATTGATGAAGCAAGTGACTATGACCTCCGTTACCTTGGAAATATAACCAAACTGACCCAGTTTTCATAGACATAGGAATTAATATCCTGAGATTCAAGATGATAAAGGTCTGGGAGAGACGGCTAACATAATATTTCACAGTAATTACATGCTGGAAAATTACTTATAATTAAAGTTGATATAATTAAACTGTCCAATATGCCTTCAGCTCTTGTTCTTTTTCACAGCTTGATCATCATTTAGCACCTCAGACACCACAGATCTCAGTACCCAAACATGCGCTGAAAACCAAACAAGACGAGACAGAGAGAAAATCAGGTGAATAAATAAAAAATGATGAGGCCGAAGGCTCTTCAGATATGAGACGTCGAACTCTGCATTTTAAAGGAAAACTCAGCCTCCATTTTCACGCTGTTACACAAGAATTTCTCCAGTGAAAAGTAAGTTCTGCTGCTAAACTAGGCCATCTATGTAGTGGAAAAAGTGCAATTATTTTTGGAATTAGTCCAAGAAAAGAAAAGGGAAACACAGAAAAGGAGCTGCGTTAATCCCTATTGTTAAAAGGTAAAACAACCAGAATGCTGTGAGAACTGTTCCTTCCAAAGCTGCTCCCCGGGCTCTTCTCCTATCGGCGAGGCTTTAACCCCGGTTTCTGTCCAAGGGCGTCTCTGAAAAACAGGGATGAACAGTCTGCGGTGTAAAAACAAGCCTGGATTCTACAAAACTCATTCAACAAACAAGGAAATGTTATAGTTAAGACAATCGGAGAGAAGCAAGATACACTTGATTAAGATGTATTTCCCATTTTATAACGATAGAAAGCACGTTGAAAATTGTTGATATCACCCTGTAGGTTCTACTTTGTGATGCTGGGAGCAATCAGGTTCTCCTGCTGTGATGTTATTTTTTTATCATTTTGTTTTCTGACATCTGCCACATTTACTGTGAAAATAAATAAGCAGACTGAAGCCTTTTGACTCTGTTCATGTTTCTGATTCAGACGTTCAGGTGGTGTTAATAAACTCTAGAAATGACTACAACAGTATATTGTCTTTCTCCAATCAGCTGCCCATATAAAAGGAACATCTAAGAACTTCAATTAACCATGGATTTGGAAATGTTGTTGAAAATCATGTTAAAGAGACTTTTTAGGGCTGCGTGATATATTGTTTCAGCATCACTGCTGCAATGTGAGTTAAAGGAAGTTAACTCAAACACATCATGCAACAACTTTTTTTTTTTTTTTTGCTGTTTGACACAAAATAAAGTCTCACGCGGTTCCCATTTCCACGACCAATCTACAAGATAAATGTGTCTGATAGAGCATAATTTACTCTGATTTAGGGATCCTTGGGTACCCTGGAGTTTGAAGTTGTTATGTTTTTTTTACTTTATTTATGAAATGTCTACATGTGCACAGTGAAACGAGGGTTGAACAGGAGAGAAACACAGAAAAGGATGATATGGTTGCAAAAAGAAATGCGACCTCAATTGTATGAAAATATTTTAGGTACATCCATCCATCATCTATACACCGCTTAATCCTCACTAGGGTCATGGGGGGCTGGAGTCTATCCCAGCTGACTCAGGGTGAAGGCAAGGGATACCCTGGACAGGTCACCAGTCTATCACAGGGCTACACTTAGAGACAGACAACCAAGCACACTCACATTCACACCTACAGACAATTTAGAATCACCAATTAACCTCAACATGTTTCTGGACTGTGGGAGGAAGCCGGAGAACCCGGAGAGAACCCACGCTGCACGGAGAGAACATGCAAACTCCACGCAGAAAGATTCCGGTGCCCCCACCGGGACGCAAACCGGCAACCTTCTTGCTGCGAGGCAACAATGCTACCAACTGTGCCACCTTGCAGCCCTGTTACCAACCAGCAGCCCTATTTTAGGTACAGAAAGTTGAAAAATGAACAAAAACAGGAACTCTATCAGCAGGGTTGTGTTGCGTTGCCACTACACAAAACAACACGATTAATTTATGAGATGATAGAGCAGGTTGTCGACTAATCGTAACGATGGCGGCTTCATCCCTGGTTCATCGACATGTTGTTCTTTGACAGAACACTGAACCACTGAAGTTGCTCTCGTTGGCAGCCTTGCATTTCAGCTCTGCCGCCATGAATGAGAAACACACTGTATTGTAGAATGTAGCTACAATTAAAAAAGTTTGGACCATTTACCATTTAAATCAGAACCACAAAGCTCTGCATGATGAGAGCAAAGACAGACCTGAATAGCCTCCAAAGCAAAACACTATTTCGGATCCTTTTGCCAGCGTTACGCCACATGAGCGAGGTTCCAAAAAGCAGAGAGCAATCCCATGAGAGGACGAGATGGTACAAATGAACATTGTTACCAGAGAGAACTTTAAAAACAATGACCCGCTCGCTTGACAAATGGTGTCCAATACCTGTAAGCACCTATTTTTCTTAAGTTGTTATCCCAGCTTGTATGAAAAATGCAAGGCACAAGTTGAAACAGATCTGTCACTAGTGGAATATTACGACAGATTTGTGGTCCAGTCGGACAGTGAAGTCCTCCATCAGTCTGACCGTCTAGTTTATTAATGTGGACTTCCAACAGAAAAGTTGCTGTTTGCATTTTTCCTGGACGATTATACAAGTCAGAGCTCTCGGCACATTTCGCTTTAGGCATTCAAGCTTAGAGAGAAAACACACCAAACACAAAGAACTGTGCAGCCACAAGAAGAACAAAGAGTCCTGCAACAGGTGGTGTGACCCCCTCAAGAGCCTGATCTGATCTGAGACAACCCAAATCCACAGAAGAGCTGCATCAAGTCCTCCAAGGAGCTGAAAGTACGATACCTGCCAAATAGCTTGAAAAACTATGTGTTAGTGTATCGAGGTGGACAGGTGATGGTTTGAAGGCGAAGTGCGCTCACACCACCAATACTGATTCAGGTTATTTTTTTTGAAAACATCCTCACTTTACTTTTAGAGCTGAACAGTGTTGTGTAGTACTGCACAACTGGGCCCAGTATACACTTCTTTGTCCACTTTTTTAAACTTTAGGGATAACTGGTTTTAAACTCACAATAGGCTGCCACAAAATCATGTGAATTTTAGCCTTTACATATATTTAAATTCGGTTGATCAGAGAAACTGTGAGGGTGATGGAGGATGTTTTGTGTTTCTCTGCCTCCTGTGTCTGTGGTTTTGGTGGGCGTGTGGTTTTCTCCATAGACTGTATAAAAGATGGGCGTAGCTACCGTGACGTCAC
>NW_007578869.1:220996-223495 GCF_000690725.1 Stegastes partitus
ATCTACTGGATTGCATTGCTGATTAATTTCAGAATACAGATTTTCCCTCCTGGTTTTTAGCTGCACTGATCAACAATTTTCTGTCAACAATGGACCAAATGACTGTGTGCAATGTGAAATGAGTTGTGTATGGTGTTAAACCCACAGAGAATTATTATCAGACTGCAGTTCTCCTTAACTTTTCTTATTGTTTTGGTTTCCTCTCTGCTGAACTTTACTGCAGCAAGAAACTGTTTTCACTCAAGAAGCACTGTGTGATACCTATCCAGTGCTGGAAACAGATAAAGTTGGCTGGGTTGTTGGTGAACATAGTGGAATATTTTGCCATAAATTGCAAGATATTAATCCCAGCAGGTGGTGGAGACCAAAACAGAGGAGAGTGAACACTAAACCTTGAAAGCAGCCGTGTCTGATGCTTTCACTAATGTGAAAATATGTGAACACTTTACGAGGTGGTCAAAAAAGTGAATTAATGCTACGATAGACAAACACGAGGTGTGTCAGAAAAGTTCCAGGACTGGTGTCACAAAAGATATATTTCAAACCCAAACTAAAAAGTTTGCTGCTACAAGTTTTCCCCTTCAGACGATCAACCAGAACGTCTACAAACAGATCCTGCAGCGTTTCTGGCTGAGAAGAACATCACTGTGCTGCAGCAACCTCCCATCTGGCTCCGGTGGATTTATTCCTCTTGCCCAAGTTCAAGGGGGTCATCAAGGGGACCCGTTTTGAAGACGACATCAAGATGGCTGTGATGACGGAGCTGCGGAGGATCCTGGAAGAATCCTTCCAGGAGTGCATGGCGGCGTGAAGGCAGAGAAGGCTGGGAAAGTGTGATAGACTCCAGGAGGATAACTTTGAAGGGGAAAAGTTTGTAGTTTGGATTTGAAATATATCTTTTGTGACACCAGTCCTGAAACTTTTCTGACACACCTCGTATTCTGTGTCTTCAATTCCCCCACATTTACAAAATTTTATGCTAATATAAATTATCATTTGCCTAAAACAGCATCAAAACTAATGCTAATTTGTACTTCTGATTGCCTTATTTTATTGCTTAAATCCAACAATTAAATTCCATTAGAGTAGTAATTATGGTTTTGAACCACTAATTGGTAAACTCTACAACTTCTACACTAAAACTATAATTTATCTGTCATTTCTATCGAGAGCAGACTCCAATGTAGACTGGGGCTCATTTTGAAGTCAAGCTGCTGTGAAAGACACAGTTTGGCTCTTATATTTTCAGCTCTGTTTTCTCAGGAAGATAATTATTCATAGCCTGTCAGATAGCGGAGAGGTTTGCCCAAACAAAGCAAAAAAAAAAAAGAAAAGTTTGGTAACGATTGTAAACGCTCTGTGACTCTTCCTCAAATCCTCTTACAAAGTTGAGCCTCAATCTGTTTGTTTTAGCAGCTGGCAGCAGCCCCTGAAAGGAGAGGTGTGTTCAAAGACGTTCCTAAATACCCTCGACTGGGTGACAAAGCTGCAGACAGTCTTCCAACTCGTGTACGTTTTAGCTGTAGATTCACATTCGGCGTGCTGGCAGCGTGCTACTTTACTGTATTCTTGCCAAAACAACAAACAGTACACTACCCTTACTTAATTTTCCAATAAATTCCCCAAACGCCGGCTCCTTAGGAAATAAAACAAAAAACCTATGAGCTATCAAGAAAAGAATCTATGCAGACAAAGGAGCTGAGTGGTACCAGTGTCCAGCCCGGATCAAAGCTGTCCTGCCAGGTTTCAGAGCCGGTAAAAACTGCTGAGACTGCAGCTGCTGCTCCATCAATAAAACCGGCCCTTATACACATTACTGACAACACCATCAAAAAACCTACACCTGCACACACAGGATGAGACTGGAGGATCAGACGTTGGTTGTATGATTAAATTAGCTGAAACTTTCATATATATGTCTACTTCAGCTGTTCAGCGTGATGCATGATGTGGGTCTGAGCGAACTCTGCTGCAAGCTGTTTTTACATAGAGTGGAAGCTGTGATTTCAGAGACAAAGCGGCAGTAGGAAGAGAAAGTGGCAGCTTTTGACTGTGCTGAAGACATAAGTGGTACCCTTTTTTAAGAAACCAAAAAAAATCTGACACTGTTGGTTTTAAAACTACCAAAACAATGAAATGCTGATTCATTTCCATCCCAAAGGTCCCCAAGGCAGAGTAGTGGTTAAAATATATACGGTAAAATTCAAGATGTAAGAAAAAATTTTTTTAAAGAATTGTTCAACATTTTGGGAAATAATCACATTATTTAGTGCAGCTCCACAAAATCTGTCGCTGCCTCACTGTCACCTGATTCCTGGATTGACCATAGACTGTATAAAAGATGGACGTAGCAACCGGCCCTGAAAAATGAAGCCAACCCGGAAGTGTCAAAAACCTTATGTCCGCTAGTCCTGGCTCCAAAAAGCCCTGGCTCCCATAGACTTGAATTGGAAAAGAAAAGATCACAGATCATGAAATACTGCATTCCTCCAGCTCAGG
>NW_007578869.1:224246-235051 GCF_000690725.1 Stegastes partitus
AAGCCTTGTGACTGCTTTGGGCTCTTTGTTGTGTTCCTTGAGTCGTTCCTGAGCACTTTTTTCCGGCGTGACATTAAACACCGCCTTGCTGAGGGGTAGTCTGGGAGAACTGTTGCCACGGAGCTTTGTGCCTGGTCTGGAACAATGTTTAGGTGGGTGGTGCGTGCACATTAATGCCTGAACCCAAGGGTTCCCTGCAGAACATTGCTTTGTAAGGAAACTGAAGAGACAGTTACTCTGTGTAATGATAACAAGAGCTATCTGCCAGTTAGGGCTGCGTAATAAAGCCAGCAAATGTATCACAATGAACTGTTTAACTTCAGTCAATATTGAATGAATATTTTATTGACATATTTTTTAAAATAAAGACCAGGAGAGGGGGAAAAAATAAAGGTTAAACTTTAATGTGATCAGCTTACTTTGAATTAGACCATTTTAGACGATTTATCAAAGTACACAGCTAATGTTAACACAACAATGACAACACACTAAATAAATGTCGTCTACTAGCCCCTGCTCGCTGCAGCCTGCACCAGGTGAAGTCTATGGACATGGATCAGGGTGTCGAGTGGCTGTGAAGGAAAAATGACTTTCCTCTCTTGGAGTTAGTTTCTAGAGATGATATTGAACTTTTCCCCTTAGCTCCTCTGATTGACCCCTTTACATGTGAAGGTAGTATTTGTAGTAGAATCTGCAAATCTTCTATAGATCCTTGACCTCATGTAGATCTATTGTAGGAGGACAGGTAAGCACTCCCTGGACCTCTCAAGGCACCGGACTATTTTTTGTTTCCCTCTCACCCATAAATCTGAATGTGGCCCCCACCGAAGGAAGGTATAAGACCGAAGGTGTGAGAGAGAAATCCTTAGAATTGATGCTGGCATTATGTGTGTGAACTGTTGTTCTGTCAGTGTCACTTCTCCTGATTCATCACCTTATTTCCACCTAAGACATCTGAGTCTCTGGTGTGTTTCTCTGTGTCGGGTTCCTCATCCTACATCAACCTCTTCCAGAATTTCCACAACACAGGCGACCACAGACTAGCATACATTGGGACATCTGTACGGACGTTACGGAGAGAGTGACGGCTGGCGAAGGGGCTCAACTATCAAGGCTCTTATGAACCAGGAACAGTTTGAGTTTGTTCATGCAGCTAAACTTAAGCCAGGAGTGTCCAATCCTGGTCCTCGAGGGCCACAGTCCTGCAAGTTTTAGATGTTTCCCTCTTCCAACACACCTGATTCACATGATCAGGATCGTTATCAGGGTTCTGCAGAGCTTGATGATGAGCTGATCATTTGAATCAGGTGTGTTGGAAGAGGGAAACATCTAAAACATGCTGGATTGTGGCCCTCGAGGACCAGGATTGGACACCCCTGGCTTAAGCTGTCATTCTGTGTTTTCATGGCAGTTCATATCATGCATTTAGCTGTTGATGAAGTGCGTATCAGCATCATTTTATCTCCCAGGAACCACCCATTTCCCCGTTAGGCTAACCTCACCGTCTGCTGGCTCTCATATTGACTGAATTTCTCAAAATGTTGAACTAACTCTTGCACCATCTGATGTTTACCACCATGAGATAGCATCTGCTTCTTAAATCTTATTTGACATCTAGTACCGCTCGCCATCAAACAAGTGTGAGCACAAAGTGTGCAGGACCAGAGGAAATAACCACAACACGGGCAAATTAAGCAGTTTATCCTACAAAACATCACAATATTCCTCAGAGACAGAAATGGCCTACTGCTTCACTGTTCCTGGTTCTTAGTGGAGCTTAATATGGTCGGTAATGATGAAGCATCTAAAATGTGTTCCTTCAGGCATGACTGGGAGTAATGGGCCCTCCAGTCACTACTGTTTATCTTCCTGGACAGTTGATGGCCCTCCAATGTGTCATTACGCAAACTAGGCATAGCCTGACTGCCTGTGTGTGTCTGTGTGTGTGTGTGTGTGTGTGTGTGAGAAAGACACAATGTGAGCGCAAGCATCTGTATGAGTGTGTGCAGGTCTGTGCACTTTGACACAGAGACAAAACCCCTGCTGAATTCATAACCAGTGGTTATGATTTATTTGCATGCTAACTCACACACACACGTGTACACATTACATTTGCAATGACAGACAAATGGTACATGGTTACTCATTAGGATCACAACTTGCACACGTTCCAATTCACAATGCAATCATACATGCTAACACACTCATAGATGATGGCGCTAAACTCTGCGCTTCAGACCGATGGCTGCGAGCCGAGCTGCTTTGCATTCTGCTGGGTGTGTGTGTGTTTGCTGGAGTGTATCCACCTGTTACAGATCTGGTGTCTCCAGCACTCTGAGGCCGATGACAGACCAGTGATAAACAACCACACACACACATACAGCGGTGCACACAACAGGGGGAAAATACACACATGCACATTCAGATGCAACAAATGCACATACAGAGGGAATCACACATAAACACCGGCAGATGCACGTCTACACACACGGGGAGAGTTACTGAGAAACTGATGCATGCACATAATCAGACACACAAACACACACACACACACACACACAGTGAGCAATCACCCTTTTAGCTCCCCTTCTCCATCACCCCAGACAGAGGAGAAAACACAGAGGGGAGGGTCAGGGAGGCTGGGAGGCCAGACAGGAAAGTGACAAGCCCAACCATGTGAATACACTTAACCGCACTACGCCATCTTCTCTCACTTCACCGACTCCATCTCCTTTACATTTTCTGACTGGAGCCTGAGCGAGCACCAGCTGTCTTTAAAGTGGTAAATCCATGAAATCTTTTTTTTTTTTTTTTGGTTCTATCTGAGGTGCTAAGTGCTCATTACTGAGGTGTTTCTGCACGGAACACTTTCCAGAGATCACCCGTCAATCACTCACCGTGTTCTGTTTGAGTTTCTGTAGGCGGTGATCTTTTCTTTGTCTTCCTCAGTCGCGAGTGGCTGTCGCCGCTCATGTTAACTACCTACAGCGGCGCTTTGTCTACATATTCCAATATCGCTCAAACAAAAGTGTATCAGACAAACTACAGGCTGGGATAAAGAGAAAGTTTTCATAAAGTATCAGTCAGGATTTAGATAGTAAAGTTACAATTACTTCATTAAAAGTATTGCAGTAACTTTTTTTGCCACAAGTCACCCAATCATTTTTCTCTTTCACACCCTATTCCTTCTCTTTTTCAGTCTACATTCAGAACAAATATAAAGCAATAACTAAACCCTTCAGCCTCGCAGTTCGCTCATCGTCAAAGTTTCAGCCAATCTGTCCTCCATCTATCTCTTTCGGAGCCAAGAGGCTGGGTGAAAGGAATTTTTCACCCTTAAATTGTATTTTCATGTGTCAAATTCTCAACCCTGCATCGCCAGGAATTCCAGCAGAAAAAAGAAAAAGTTCATATTCACATTTTTCACTGAGCTTTCACCGATGACAGGTGATAAACAACATGATAAAATGAAATAAAAATATTTGTGTGAAAACTGCAAAAAGGTCCTTTTAAATATGCATTTATGAAAGTTATATTACGAGAATGCATTCAATCCTGTTTAAACAACTGCAGACGGATCAGGTTTTCATGGAGTGTTAAGCAGCTACATTTAATAGGATTTGACTATTTAAATTTAGGCTCAGTTTTTACAACTAGACAAACTATGAGCCACAGTGTTGTATTGCTGGGCTGCAGGGTGGTGCAGTTGGTAGCACTGTTGCCTCGCAGCAAGAAGGTCGCCGGTTCGCGTCCCGGTGGGGGCACCAGAATCTTTCTGTGTGGAGTTTGCATGTTCTCCCCGTGCAGCGTGGGTTCTCTCCGGGTTCTCCGGCTTGTCCAAACCCCTGTTGAGGTTAATTGGTGATTCTAAATTGTCCGTAGGTGTGAATGTGAGTGTGCTTGGTTGTCTGTCTCTAAGTGTGGCCCTGTGATAGACTGGTGATCTGTCCAGGGTGTCCCCTGCCTTCACCCTAAGTCAGCTGGGATAGGCTCCAGCCCCCCATGACCCTAGTGAGGATTAAGCGGTGTATAGATAATGGATGGATGGGTGTTGTATTGCTGTACAGGAAATAGTTTATTTCTGTGAGTTAACAGCAACACACACACCTTAATGGATGTTGAGTCACTCCCACACGGACTCTAAAGCAACTTGCTGTCACATCCGCAATGTGCAGCGTGACGGTACAGCCGACTACAACGCTTCATTTTACAGTTGAATGTAATTTACTGTCATTTAACACTTAGAAGCTCATAATTTGTTGTAAAGCTTCAACCATCCACCTATTTTTCACAGCTGATGCCAGTCTGGCTCACAGCAGCAGCAGCGAGTTAAACAACCCGACCGTCCTTATTTCCAGCTAATAGTTTACAGTTGTTTTGTTGTTGTTGTTGTTGTTGTTGTTTGGTTTCTTTGCTGTGCTTCTACCCTTGTTGCAACATATGAAAAGGCTGAATGAGCTTCCATAATGACCACAGTTTCTAATTGGTAGCCCAGAGCTGATGGCAAATCTGCTATCTGCTGCGTTGGGAACCCAAACTGTGCCGAACCAGTGGCTGCACTCGACTGTGCTGCTGCTGCTGCTGCTGTTTCTCAAAAGACCGTCAGAAAACTTGCACAGATTTAAACCCAATTATGTCCACTGACAACATTTTTTAAAAATGTTTTTCATAATTATTTCTTTCTACAACATCTGCACGCTTTAATCAAAGAATAGTGAAAGAGCTTGTGACAAATAAAGATTCTAACTGTTGGATGTTGATAATGACGGGAAGCAAACTGTCTCTTGTATGAAACGTCGACATCAATCACCTGACTTTTAGCTTTCCTAACTCAATAGTGTGTGCTCTTACATTAATGTAAATGTAATATTTTGACGTTGTAGACTTTTTTTCTTGTTGTTTAACTCTGTTTTGGGATGATTTGTTGCCCAAATGATGACTCGACAATTTGTCAAAAATAACCAGCAGTTCAGACAGGACACTTTGTCAGATTTTAACCATTTATTTGAGATCACATACATTTAGTTTGGCTGCTCGTGATGCTCTGGAAGCATGACACAGATAATCCCTGAGATCACAAACCCCCGTAGAGCCATGAATTTACAATTTACAATTCTTCGAATACGGTATGAACACGAGAACAGGAGACCAACTAAATAGTCTTCACTTACAGAATCTAGATTACATAGTTCAAGGTACAATAATGAACCATCTGCAACACCGGGGTTATATGAGATTGAACTGTTTTTAAAAGGTGGTGGTTGGGGAGGAGGAGGAGGAGGTTTGTCAATCTGCAGAGGCTGGAGTAGCAGCGATGTGGTGAGCGTGAAGCGGGCAGATTGAATGAATGAATGCTGCCTCAGTTATAAAGCAGCTAAGTGGGTGGGCTGGACTTCAGCGATGACGATTGGTCAGGAGGGGTCATGTGACCGTCTGACTCCATGCCTGTCTGAACTAACGCGAAGCTCTATATGAGTCAAAAATGAAGACAATCAATAGTTTTAGCCTGACGTGTAATTAAATTACTTTATTTGGGTACATACACACTAATTTGCAGTCCTTTACATTTGTACTCTGCTAAAATCCAAATGTTGTATTTTGATTTATCTGTCTCCTACATTTACTTCACTGCTATATCTAACTGATATATATACAATAGTTACTTTTCAGATACAAAATCTAATCATAATAATATAAATTATTAAACACTGTTACAGAAAAAAACCTAAAACTGGCACAACAAAGGTAAAAGCTCACATTAGTGCATCACTAAAAGTGTAAAAAGCCTTCGTTCTAAACATACACACTTAATGTACATGTTGCTGACAATACTAATGGACTTCAGTGACGCTTTTAATTCAGGATTCTTTCTTGCTTACTTTGTATTTCTATGACGTGGTTCTGACAAATAATCAACGTATGGGTTTTCCTATTTCCTATTGAATTTCCCTTCTGGGATAAATAAAGTATATTTTTTCATTTCATTCATTAATTATCGTGTCGTTGGTAATTATACTACGTCCTCAGATATGCTAATGGCTAATGGATGTTAAAATGTCACAGTGCTTTTAAAGAGAGCAGAAAAAAAACATACAAACCAAGAAATAATAAAACTGCCTTTCCTGTTTTGTTGTTTCTAAATCACGTCTTCCTGCCTTTTTCACTGCAGTCAAAAAAAAAAAAAGAAAGAAAATGGAGGGAAAATGCTTCCTAAGTGCAGGACACACACTTCCCCCTGCCTCGTCCTTCCATCAGCAGACAGACCACAAAACATCTTAATGTAAGTCTCTTTTTTTAAATGTAGGGTGCAACACATCCGATTGTGAGGGACAAGTGGAGGAGAAATTTACCAACTTATCCGGGGTGCATACAACTCTGCATACGCACAAAGAGCGAAATACGTTTTGTCAGATTGATGAAGCTGCATGTTCACCTGATTCTGTTTCATAAATCTCAATCATCGAGGAGACAAACACACGAGCAGGAGCATCATTTTCACTCCCACAATCAGTCAAAAGAGAAATGCTCAACATGCAGGGCTCTGGTTATTTTTAGTGTCTGCACCACAAAAATTCAATGAAATTCATATGAGGAAGACTTTTCAGTGATTCATCGATAGAGCCGATGTTGAAACGGACTTTACAAAAATGCTTTACAATTCAGGATCGAATGAAAAGATCACTAACAGGGACTCTGAGGGACAGAAACATGCGTTTTGTGGGCTACAGCTTGTATGTAAAAAGAATGCAGATATGAAACATAACCTGTAAACTGCTGCCAATCAAATGGAAAATATATTCCTATGTAGAGTGCATATGTTTGTAAATCTGTAAATTGTAACGCTGTAAATTCTGATGAAGTCAGAGCCTCATCAGCCATCAACCTCACCGCATGTCACTGGCAGTATGGGATTATTTACCTTCCTTTACCATCTCTGTTAGAGCAACTTTCTGTATCTTTGCACTTCAGCGCTGAGGCAGGAATACGACGACAATGCTGTCCAAAAGGAAAATCAGCAGAAGAGCAACAAACAGGGTGTTATGACCCTGTGCAGGTCATCTGTGGTGTTTTGTGTTTTTTGCTGCTTGTGTCTGTCCCCAGTGTGAGTGTGTGTGCATGAGTGTGGTGGAACGAATGAATTAGGAGCAGGTGGTGACCCCGGGTTGACTGGCTCACCTGCTGCCGCGCCGATTTCCAGCCACACCATTGGTCAGAGGGCGGGCCAACCCAGTATTTAAACAACCCGCCAGCTGTGGTCCTGCCTCCTCACCTCCAGCCTCACCACCTCGGGGAAAGCCAGCAGACCCTTACGCAGCAGTCGTGTGCTTGTACAGAATTGTTTGAAAGCAGATCCTGAGTCCTGTGACGACCCTTCGTACACTTATAGTTGGAGAGCAGAGTAGGAGGGAGAGGCCCTTTTCTTTTGTACCTTTTCTCCTGTTTTTTTGTTATTAGGTAGGTAAGATTGTTGTCTTTTATTTGCTTTTTCTTTTCTGGTAGTCAGGAGTAAGGTAGGATAGGTTTTGTTTGTTGTTTTGGCCTGTTTCCCCTCCTTGCTTGATAAAAATAAAGAAACTGCTCATCTTTTGTTACCTGACTTGTCGTTGTGGCTGGCCTTCTTCGAGGTGGAGAGACTGGTGTGGAGCAATATCAATGCTATGCTCAAGGTTCCCCTAGACCGGGGCATAACACAGGGATTTTAATGTATTTCATTGGTTTTTAAAAATCTATCTCTGTTTACAACCTGGTTACATTAAATGACTGAAAGGACTCGTGGTCAACTTAAGTAATATCATCTTCACTTCAGCCGTCTCTCCTCTGCTCTGCTCCGGTTCGTGTGGATCTGTTTCCTTTGAGTCCGTGACACACTGTGAAAGAGACGCTGACTGACTGGAGCAGAGTGAAGCAGGAATACTTCCACTGAGCCAAAATTAAATGACTGCACATAAATAAAACAAAAAACATAAAAAACTCTTTCATTTTTGGGGGGGGGGGGGCACTTTGGACTGCACCCCCATCTGAGCTGCTACTTTGCTTTTACAGTCGTCCTCGCATTATATTCATACCCTCCCATTAAAGAAGGAAAAAGTAAGTTGAAATTGACAAAAGCAATAATAAATAGAAATTTAATGAAAATCATGACATTGCTTTTGAATTGTGGTTCAACAGAAATGTTGAAAAAAAATCCAAACAAACAAGAAAAAAACAAGCAAACCAGCATGATGGGACCCGTAAACTAATATTTTGTTGAACAACCCTTTGAGCCAATCACTGCAATCAAGTGTTTTCTGTAACTCTCAATCAGACTTCTGCACCTGTTGACAGGTATTTTAATTTTGGTCCACTGCTCATCAGCAAAGTGCTCTAATTTGTCTGTTACAGTTGTTTTGTTTTTTTTTAAATTATTCTTTTTAACCACAATTCAAAAGCAATGCCGTATTTCACTAAAATATAATTTAGAAAATTTTTATTTATTATTGCTTTTTTCAGTTTCTAGTTATTTCAGTGACTTTTGTGTATTTTGCCTTATGAATACATCTGAGGACGACTGTACATTGCAAAGTGGGAGGTCACTGCCAGCCTGTAAATATAAGAACAGTTTCAACAGGAACTACACCTGACTAAACTCTATCATATCTTTACATAGAAAGTAGGTGTTTGTTGCTATGTTAATGTTCAGACGCTTGTACATACAGTAAATACCAATCCAATGTCCTGTGCTTCGGTCTGTCAATTTTTAATGCAGTGTCGTGGGATCTTTTTAAAGTGAGCATTCAGTCAGTCATCAGCGGTCAGTTAAAGGAAACGTGGAGCAGATGGGACTCAGGGCGAGAATTAAATGCAGCCAGTGTCCAGAGAAAGAGTTTCGTCAGAGCTTGACGGACACACAGACGCATCACAGTCAGGACCACATGGACTGCAAGAAATAATGTGTGTGTGCACACAGCATCTTGTGCATTTGCAGAAATGTGTGTGTCTGCGTTTGTTTTTTTTGTTTTCCCAACACACATTCAATATGTTTAAATTTCTGTGCTTTTTATTGTGTTTCTAAGCACGCTGGTGTTCATACAGATGTGTCTACGTGCGTGTTTGCTGTGAGTGTAAGCGCCGGTTTGTGTGTGTGTGTGGCCTGGAAATTATCTGGTCATTCATCACTGCCTGAGCAGCCGAGGCTAAAGACCATCCATCTTCCCCGCCTTTCACAGCCAAGGCTGACACTCAAGGTGTTTGTATGACTTAATGTTCCTCTCTGCAGGATTTTGGAGCAGCGTGCTCACAGGTCTGACTGCGTTTTCTTTTTTTTTTTGTGTGTGTGTGAGAGAGTGCAGCTTGATGTGACTGTTTCTCCTTTTGTTTACCCGCCTGTGTGTCTGGATGTTTAACCCGCTGCAGCAGTGGCTCACTGTCAAAGGGCCCCATTAAATCAGGTTTGCATAAACATATAGCACCGAGGTTACAGTGAGGTTGGGAAGTGTCATATTTTTATTTTAACATCAAACCTGGCAGCGCATCAGTGTGTGCGCGCATTTCCATCGGCGTATCAGAGAAGCTCTTCCTTCGTGTTTATCTCCTGCACATAGCGACGTCAAAGTGTTTGCTGCCAAGTATTGGCAAACACAAAAGCTCACCACTCTTATTGACTGCCTCGGGCTATGACCTTAGAAGAGTGCGTGCACTTGCCTATTTCTCCTCGTTTGTGTGTGAGTGGGTGCTTACAGTTACAGGCCTTTCTCATTCTGCTGCTAAAGGTCAGCCGTCAGACGGTATTGAGCAGCGCTAAAGGTGAAAGAAACATGAAATATGTTAAATGATAAACTACAGAGCAGCGCCATCCTGTTCTTCTGCCGTACAGCAGAAGGTTTGAGTGGGATGAGAGCTTTTCTGGTGATTTGTGTGTGAGGAACAAATGAAACACGCGTCAATGAGAGCTCTTTAAATGCGCCTCATTGCTGGTTAACAAGCAACGGATGTTCAGTTCTGATCATTAGTGTCCCACAAGAATAACTTGTTTTTTTTTGTTGCAACAAGGTCACATAAAAGTGTAAAATATGACAAGAAAAAAACACAACTGAAGATGCTACAAGTGCAGCTAATTTAAATGCATTATAGAATGTAGAATAAGCACAGTCAGAACGGGACATAAGGAATGAATAAAAACCTGAACCCACTGCATCCTTCCCCATAGAAGAAGGATGTGAAATTCTGTGACAAAAGAATGATCTGCTGTGATCGATTTGTCTGCTTCAAGTGTCTGACACAGGTCGGTGCGATTGTGATAATGTTTCCAATGTGGTCCCTGTTTTGCACAAACAACATGAGTGAATGTGACAGATCTGCCTTCTGTCAGCAATAAAAACAATTTAAACTCTGCAGAAGTCTTTGTTGCCCATTCTTGCATGTTGCATCGCTGTACCTGCTGTATGTTTATAGTCCTCTGTGTATCTGAAGCGTTGAACAGCTCCTTTTTCATGCTCTCAACCAGAAACCAAATAATGTAATACACCGGGCCGTCATGCTCAACTCTAGTTCTTCTTGAATCTGATCTGTTGCCAGTTCATTTATCTGGACGTGAATCCAGACCGAGGGACACTTATGGATGCAGAAAAGCAACTTCATGTGAACACAGCTGCAAAATAAGATGCCTGTTCTGTGCAAGGGTTTAAAAGTTTTTTCTTCACAATAGAATTATGCACAAGAATCAACAACTCCTTATATCAACAAACAAGCAGTATTATTAGCCTCACACATATGCAAGAATATATGAATAACATAGTATTGCGAGGCCTCGCAGCAAGAAGGTCACT
>NW_007578869.1:237046-240566 GCF_000690725.1 Stegastes partitus
TGAGGATTAAGTGGTGTATAGATAATGGATGGATGGATGGATGTGTACATACCTGTCTTGGTTTTTTGTGCTGACCAGGTAACAAAACATTATCTTCGTGTCACATCCAGCAGAAACATCCCAGTTTGGTCACCTGACAAGAACAGAACCAGTATTTACTGACCTTTTGGCTTTGCTGTCTCCAACCTTTGGCTTGGCTGCTTTTAATAATCTCAAGAAGAATCCAATGCTGATGATTTAAAAATAAGATATCAGTCATAACAGCAGCAGCTACTTGTAGTTTTACAAGTTGGCTAATACTCTGTGTGCAGCGTTATAACTTCACAGCACTGAATGCTTCACAGAATTTACACCAGGGCCGAGATACTGGCTTGGATAAGATACCTAAGAAACTGCTGTCACAGTGTTTGCAAAAGCTGAGGCTGTCTTCTGGTAATGAGGAGGCAGCATACGCTCGGACTGTCTAAATTGTTTGCTTGAAACTGTTCCCTATGGTTCTGTACTGGGAGGTTGGTTGGAGCCACGAGGCCAAAACAGCAAAACTAACATCAACTAAAAACTTTCTTCGCTACTGGGTGATCACCTCCCATTAGCCTGAGCCATCGCACGCAGCGTCAATATCACAAATACGGGTTAAACACGACATATCATAACCTCTTTTTGATTAATCTTCCTGGCCTCGTTTTTTTTTTTTTTTTTCCCCTTTTTGAATCCAACATGAATAAATGAATAAAAACACGGTAAAAAATGCATGGTGGTGGTGAAAATCAGCCACAGCAGCATCACTAATTTACACGCAGGTCTAAGGAGGTTTTATTTTTCCTCGCTAATGGAACACGGCCTGCATTTTCAGTACAAACTGAAGAGTTACAGCTTAATCTTCCCTGCAGCACAGCTATGCCCCAGTGAGCTTATAAATGAAATATGCCACCATGCCAAGCCACTGTGCCTCGCGACCTTTCCCAAAACTCCCCAGCTCCCCGCTCCCCGATGCTCGCTTACCTCCAGCCATACACCGACACACACACACACGAGTAAATGTCCGCACACATGCATTCACACACACACACACACACACACACAGCGGAGCGGTGGGACTTCCAAACGGGCAAGCAGGCAAACAGCCAAATAAACACTCGCATGTATAACACCGTGCCCCACAAAGAGATTTTTTTTCTTTTCTCTGCAGGCTCAACAAACAAACACAAGTCTTTGTATTCGTGCGCCGACTTTTGTGTCAGCGTATGTTTTAATTTGAATGGATTTCAGGTGCTTTCATTGGCGAGGTCTAGCCAACCCTTTCGCTGCTTTGATGCAGCAGCTGACACCGAAGCCTCCCGCTCCGTCTCTTTCTCCATCCTTTCCCTCCCTTCCTCTCAGCCCTCAAGAGACATCACAGTGTGCCATCTGTCACTCTCCCCCTCTTCACTCCTGTTTCTCTCTTTGCTCTCACCTCGCCCTCCTCCTCCCCCCACCACCTTCCTCTCCTCCACTCGTGAAGAAACAGAAATCTCTAGATTCTCTGGATCTCACAGCGCAGTCTTGGGGGGATAATATGCTGCCGCTGCCGCCGACATCCAGGGTTGAGGAGGTCACCGTGGCAGCCGGCCTCCGCAGCCTCGCGAGTGGTGACCCGCACAGATCCGTGGCGTCTGAGGTTAAGTCTCACCAGCCCCTTATTTGAACAGTACAGATGAAACACTGATGCTATGGCGCAGTCACACCCTCCTCGTTCCCCCCTCACCATCGCCTGAAGCCTCCGACTTACTTCACACTAGGTGGCGGATGTAGAAATGGAGCGGCTGTCGTGTGCGTTTTCAATTCGTTTCATTTCCAACCAGGTACCAAACAGAAGCCAGTCATTCCAAAGCAGAGGTGAGTCTGTCTTCATGAGTCTGCATGAATAAATCTTTTTTACAAATTTTAAGCCCTCAGGCTGTTTTCTGAAATTTCAGTTCACAAAAATTCAATACCTAACAGCAGCAAAACTGCAAGTCCAAGATGACCGACCTGATGCTTAATGGATAAGAAACAATTTGGAGAATCTTGAAATACAGTAAATGTGCTTATTCCTATAATCATGCCAGTATGGGATTNGTCCAAAAACATGCTGAGGTTTGTTGGTGATTCTAAATTGTCCGTAGGTGTGAATGTGAGTGTGCTTGGTTGTCTGTCTCTAAGTGTAGCCCTGTGATAGACTGGAGACCTGTCCAGGTTGTCCCCTGCCTTCACCCTAAGTCAGCTGGGATAGACTCCAGCCATCCCGCGACCCTAGTGAGGATTAAGTGGTGTATAGATGATGGACGGATGGATAGTCAAGTAATCATATTTTTCTACAGATAACTGTGTTGTTAGTGTTGACAAAAAGAGAGGAAGGCATTTGATTTATATTATACTTAAGAGCAAACAGCTCAGAGTCTTCTTTAATGAAAACATGTAGCATTAGGATGCATTAACTGTTACAGCAAGAATTTTAAACTGTGAATTTCCCTGATCAGGGATCAATAAAGTTTTTTTTTTTTTTTTTTTAAATCTTATCCTGAAGTTTTTATTTATTGGAATTACATTTTTGTTTTAAAAAAATGTTATGCTTCTTTTTTCAAGGTTCACACTGAACCATTAATTTTGTGTACTGTTACACCTCTAATGAGCATCTTATTGAAGTTGTGTTGCTTGTTATCTCATGAACCGAAACTCCAGCACCTGGCTCTGCCTGTGTTTAACTTTTTTTCATGGGGTTAATAATGTCAAGAAGAAACCAATTATTCTAAAAGAAGCTCTTTTTGTACCACCAGTACTTTTAAGTGAAGTAGATAATACTGTGTGTGCAACGTTGCATTAGGAACCAGTATAGTTACTGCAGCACTGTGATGCTTTTTTATGCTATTTTTATCTGATGCACAGCTTTCATAATGCACGTCCGAATCAGTGTGTCAAGACTTTTTTTTTTTATCCCACAAATTAGGAACACATTGTGACCCTGGCTGAAGGTATTGCTGAGATTATAATGTTACTAGTAATCCTACTGATACTGTTTATTGATCCAGTTCTTTAATGGAACTCGCTTATCAAGAGAAAAACTAATTAAGAACAAAGTTAACATTGCTTCATTTTTTTTCCTTGTTCACTAATGTTTTCTTTTTTATTATTTACTTTTAAATAATAATGATGATAAATACTTTGACAGCATTTCTTACTGTGCGGCATTGTTAATTTTATTTAAGAAAAAAAAGTTTTGAGTACTTGAACATCCAGTTAAAGAAAACAAGGCAAGACAGAGTTTGCCTGTAGGATCCATGTCCTGTTCTGACTGCTCTGAAACTGAAACAGTGAATTGGGAGTCAGGAAAAAATGCATCACAAAAGAAAAGAAGTTGGTGAGGTACAATGTGCAAAATGATATTTATGCAGAAAAAATAAATAGGAAATCTATTTTCTTAATTTCTGCAGCACCAATACCTTATTGATCCTTCGGTCTTTAAGAATCGAACCCCGAGGCCTGTTTAATACGGGGTTTCAGT
>NW_007578869.1:242852-245702 GCF_000690725.1 Stegastes partitus
CAAGATGTCAACCAGGAAGTAGCAAAACCCTGGCTTCATGTTCTCAGTGCAGAAACCAACGGGTGACGTCACGGTAGCTACGTCCATCTTTTATACAGTCTGTGGTAAGGACGCAGAATCGAATCGATGGCGAGCTAAGACACTGGCTTGGAGCCGAGCAATCCCATTTAAGGGCCCCTCCTGGTCTGGTAGGAGGCTCTGGCAGCTTTGCTCCTCCCTCATACTCCATGAACTTTGTGCCTTTGCAACACTCAATATTGTGTGTGGAACTGCTGCCATATTGGCCGAAACTGAGACTGGTTGTTTTTGAATGTGTCGATGCATCACAAATGTCAAGTGCACTTTTCTATTTAATTAACGAACTCTGCAGACTGTAAATATTGTGGTTTTCACTGTATGTATTGTCACATATTAATACATGGTACCAACTGCATCTGAAGTGCTGTTTGTTGAGTTTCTTTACTGTACCACCATCTCTAAGAGTCGAATCTGTCTTCTGTAGACCTAGGCCCAAATGGTAGCTTATTGCTAATCTAGCCTGTGTAGGTATGGGTTCCACCAGCCAGTTTCATTTGGTTATGTTCCAGGTTGGCAAATACCTACTGGAGAAATTCTGTGGCTGGTACCAGGACTAAGAAAAAAATAATTAGCTTAAATTTAAATTTTGATTAAAAAAACACGTCAGCCAAATAAAGGTATTTCAACATACACCAGCCACAAAATTAAAATCACCTGCCTCATACTGTGCCAGCTAAGAAGTTGGCAGAGGAACCGTTGGGTACTGTATGAGGTTGTGAGGTGGGCCTCTGTGGATCATCCCAGTGCATCCCATGATTGCTTCATGGTGTTGGGATCTGGTGCGTTTGCATTGCTGGACAACGTCTTTGGTTCTTTGTCGTTGGACTCATGAAATTAGATTATATCATTGTTTATTCTGTATGTATGTAGGTATTTATTTATTCTATCTGTTTACTGTTGTTTTCCCTGTTTGTGTCTGCTTGTGTTGACTGCAGCATGGGTGAAGAGTCCAGGACAAATTTCCCACAGGACAATAAAGTTCATCTTGAATCATCTTCTTTGGGATGTTCCTGAACAGTTTCTGTGGAGCAGCAGGGATCCATTATCCTGCTATGAGAAGTGGTATATGTTGAAGGAACCGATACCTAAATGCCAGGATCCAAGGTTATTCAGCAGATCATTTCATTGTAGTGAGATGATCAGTGTTATTCACAACTATTTTAATGTTGTGGCTGATCAGTGTAAGCTCTGTCAATTTTATATAAGTGACAAACTGAAGGTAATGATGGAAGCCCACCAATGCAATTTGCAGCAACCAGATGACATGAAGAGGTATAAACAAGCTAACATTAGCCTTTTGCAGCATTGCTACAACAGATGCAACAATACTGGTAACACTTCAGGATGTTAACATTTAATGTCCTGTCATTATAAAGGCACAGCTGAAATCCTCTCATCTTGAAGTCTGTGCACAGATCTGGGTTGCCTGTCTTTGAGGTAATTAGATAAGTGTGAGGTTGAGTTTCCTCTTTTCACTTCAAATGCTCTGAGATATAGTTTAGAATGCTGGCTCTTGGTTGGTTTCATGGTCATCCAAAGACAGCTCTGGTGTGGGTGTATTTTTTTTCCTCTTCAAGTCGAAGCAAAGCTATTGCTGCAGGTCGCTGCTATTGTACGATTGTTGTTATTGTCCAGCGTCCGTGAGGCATTTACAGCTAGTGCAGCATCATAGAAAAACAAGTGCCATCATGTCTTACGATTTTGGGCATGGACTTAGGTATTGATTGTTGTGACACCCCTGGTAATACCCACGTTTGTTAAGCTCTGCAGCTAACAGATGCCTCTCTCTGATACAACAAGAATCAAGAAAGAAAAGTATGTGCCACAATGAGTAGAACTCTTGAAAACCGGTGAACAAAGAGTGCTTGCTCTCAGCCTAAAGCCGGCGTTCTGGCATTTCCTGTGATCTATAGGAGAGCAGCAGCGAGTTCACCATTAGTTAACAGATATTCAGTAAATGATAAAGTGGAATTGAAATTATTATGACTTTTTACTTGCGGCGCCAGCACAGCCCCCCAGTGAGGAGCAAATGCTGCTATCCTTTGCAACAAAAAGAAAAATGAGCCACAAGAGGGTTAATGAATGTCACAGAGCAATGATAAAATATGTGGTGATAGCAATACAACACTTCAGCACAGCAGAGTGTCCACAGCTCAAGGAAAACTCTGCTCTCTGTTACTTATAAGAAGTTTCTCCCAGCAGCTCTTTGAATAAATTTTGTGAGGAAGTTTTTGTGAAGAACTCTTGGGAGACTCTTAGAAGCCAGACACACGACTGTATATGAGTCCATAATTATTGTTCTTTATATATATGTATATGTAGATAGATAGAGATATAGGGAGATTATTTTATTATGATTATTATTAAATTATCATTACTTGTGTACTTAAAAGATTAGTATTGTTCAGTATAAATAAAGCATAGTTTAGTCTCAACTTACTCAGACTTGTTCCAAAGAGCTCTACTGTAGGATCTTCATCTTGCTAGCACTCTGAGCACATTTAATGCTTCTCATCCACGTTGGCCAAAAAGTTGAGCTTCATTCCTGACCTTTGAAACAAGAGCTAACAAACTGGTCTTAACTCCGGGCATCGACAATTCCACCAGAGCTCCCTGAAGTCCTTTTTGCTGGTGAAAACCATGAGTTGAGATCATGAGCTCCAGAACAAGCGTGGAAGTTGACCTTGAGTTAAGATTGCTGGGCTGACAGTTCGAGTTGCCCACTGAGAACCAGTTCTAACTTTTGAACTTTCAGATTCCAAAAGAATCATT
>NW_007578869.1:246711-253804 GCF_000690725.1 Stegastes partitus
ACAGTATCAGTATGATGCCAATCTAGTCACATTACATCCGATTAGGTGTTTGTTCTCCTTGATACACATGGATGGACCATAGTGGAGGAAGTCCTCAGGTCCTTTATTTTGGTAAAAGTACCAACACCACACTGCAAAAGGAAATTTTGCTAAAAGTAAAAGCGTGATCAGGAAAATGTAATGTGGTATTCAACGTATTAAATGCAGAAATGTCTAACGTGACTGATGCAGCACAATCAGTTATTATTATTCTTATTTATCATTAGATTATTGTTTTATGTGCATTGATTTACATCAAGCAGGATTTTACTGTTGCAACTCCCCAAACAGTTTACATCAAGAATCATTCAAATACAAACAACATCCAACCCTACGGACAACAGACAAGTTAAAACAGACAAAGACTTCCATTGTTTTTCTTGACTGATTTGGCAGAACTGGTTTTGTCTCGTCTCCACACCACAGAGTCGCCTGTCATCATCATTTCCAGCTCTCTCCTCCTTCAACCTCCTGCAGCAGAAATAACTGGCTGCTTGATTGAATTATGATTTTTTAGCAACGACTTGAGGGAATATTCACAATTTTTCATCTTAGCGTGAAATATTTCTCTATTGTTTGGGCAAATGGCTACATTTTGTGACACCCTTTGATTAGTTTTCTTTATTAAATAATTGACAGTGAAAGCCCCAAAACCCTGAAGAGCATCAACATATTAGTTTTCAGCCTGCCTTCAGCAGAATTCAATCAATTTGAATATATTACTTAGGGAAAGGATTTTGAATAAATGGACAATTACTCTCCATGCATGAGAACCACTGTAACAGCCCTATGGTGGCTGATATTATCATATTAATGGACTGAAGTAAGCTTATTTCCTTAAAATGGAAATTAGTATTGGGGCTTTTAAAAGCAGTATCAACAGTGACTAAAGCAATATTAATATATTATTTGACACAGGAAAACACATGCATTTATTTTGGGAGTGTGCACAGAAACAGTAAATAGTCCTGGCCTATATATGCACTTATATATATTCACTTTTGGAGTCATGGCTAATTTCTTTTTCTCCGTGACTCCTTGATGAATTCTTCAGTCTGAAGTGTCACGTGTGAGCGATCATCCGTGTTGGGAGGCGTGAAGGCCAAGGTGAGTATGAAAGGGCAGCTTTTCACTCAAACAGTCGCACACAGTCATCACTACGCAACCTTTCATTCCCTCACCACGTGTTTGACACGGACTGATATATTCATTGGCTGCATTTTTTTTTACACCACAGCAATATCTGACTCTTTGGTCTTCCACTGGTGAGGTTAATCTGTTCACATGGACCGCTGATGACCTGCGATCGAGTCTTGAAACCAGTTAACAAACCCAGAGCTGCGCACACAACAGCCCAGCAGGAAAACATTTAGTGCTGGCTTCAGGAAGTCATTTGTAATAGAAGAATCTCTATTGATAGCACCGTTTTTTCCACGTACTGTCTGCCTGCTATAAGTAGGGATATGATAAGGAGTGTGTACAAGGATAATGGGAGCTGCTACAGTTAATGCAAACGCCACAAAGTTCACTGATATAAAGATGAACAAAAAGCATTATCGAGCTACTTTACTGTGAGTTGAATTTGCAAAGTTAGAGAACTTGAAAGAAAGGTGCAGGAGAGTTTTAAATCCTAAAACGGGTCAATGTTTAAAACAAAACAATGGATCCTACAATTCCCATAATGTAATTTGATGCTGAATTCCTGTACCCATCTAATTCACTATATATGCATTTCTATACAATACAGCTCAAACATCACACTTGGTATACAGTAGTTTTACATAAACCTTTGCAACAGTAACAGCTGAATAACAAACCTTTTGGAACTGGTTCTATAGCATTTTTTCCCCCTCTATAATATGAATATAGTATTGAATTTGTTCTGTATTTTCATGGAAATAGTGCCTTTGTTTTGATGTATTTTGCAAGGCAAATGTGCCGAGGTGAATGTCAACAGACATTTTGACTTGTCATAGCAGGAAAAAGCACACATTTCCATAAGGATGCATCAGTTCCATTATGTGTTCCAGTCAAACATGACATTAACCCAGCAGGCTCAATACCAGAGGGCCTGTACAGCACAGCGGGATTGAGGGCCAGAGAGGCAACTTTAGGTTTGGGAACTGGTTTTTCAGGGCTACGATGGTGGCGCGCTCACACATCACCATGGTAGCTTATGCTGGATTAGATTAGAAAGTCTTTATTGTCCCAATTTGCACAATTTGATTTGCAACAGCAGTCGACTGTCGTGTCTGTCAAGTTTCTGTTCATGTCTGCACATTATGTCTCGTCTTTCCTGTTTTTATTTTGAAATCACTTCACTGGGTGTTCTGTTCTAGCTTTACTTCCTGTACCTGTCTTGTCTCACCTGCCCCCTGATTACCTCCCGGCACCTGTTTCCCATCTCCCCTCATTACCTCGTGTATATTACCCCGTGTGTCTCACTGTCTCGTCGCCAGTTCGTTGCACTTCACAGTCCTCGTACCAGTGTTACTCAAGTTAAGTCACAGTCTGTTTGATCTCGACCTTGTTTCTGCTTTTTGGACCTTGCCTTTGCCTGCCGATTCTTGGATACTTCTGCCTGTTGGACTGGTTTCCTGTGTACCGAACCCTGACTGCCATTAAACCCGTCTTATGCCTGAACCTACTGAGTCAAGCATTTGTGTCCACCCATTCTGTTAGTGAGTTCATGACATCGACGACGAAATTCATACCATAAAACAGTACAATGCATAGAAACATAGATATAAATAATAAATGCCATCAGGTGAGATATCATGACCACATGCAGTGCAAGGACACAAGCCTAAAGCTTATTTAAACACCTTACAGCTGAGGGAACAAATGATCTGAGGTATTTGTTTGAGTTGGCCCTCTTAGGGAAGGTATACCTCTTTCAAGATGGCACAAGTCTGCACACCTGTTGTGCTGTTTTCTGTTTGTATTACAGTTTTACTTTTATACTGGCTCACATCGTTTTTTTTTTTCAAGTCACCACTTCTCATATAGCATATTTGCATCAAAAGTGCTTTCCAGTGAAGAATATGAAAGAATATATGGTTTAAATTAACATAAGTTTAGATATTGGGGGTAAGACCCTATGGTGTTATTTATTATGTGAATTTACTTGAGTAATTTACATATAGAGGTTAAAACCCCATAAAAATTCTATAAAATGCTACCTTACCTGACTGTAAAACATATTAAAGCTGAAACCCTACAGTTACAGTGTTTTTGCAGAGTTTACTGTTATATTTAGTTCCTTTTTAAAAGCATTTCACACAATAGTTCACATCCAAATTGATATTTTCCCTGGAAATCATCACACATTCAAACACACCCGTGTGATACAAATATTGCTAGAATAAATGTTGCTCACCCCCTCTGGTGTTGTGGATATTTGATGTCCACCGAGAACAAATGTCAACAAGGTGTCTAAGAAAGTACAGAAAAAAAACCTTATGTCCAGAGAGAATTATGGAGTTTTGTTTTCTCAGGCTAAATGAATCCAAGGACTTCCATGGGGAGTCTACATTGTAAACATGGAACACTAGTTAGTTTAGGAATGTTTTTTCAAAACAATATGCCATCATCCATCCATCCATCCATTATCTATACACCGCTTAATCCTCACTCGGGTTGCGGGGGGCTGGAGCCTATCCCAGCTGACTTAGGGTGAAGGCAGGGGACACCCTGGACAGGTCACCAGTCTATCACAGGGCTACACTTAGAGACAGACAACCAAGCACACTCACATTCACACCTACGGACAATTTAGAATCACCAGTTAACCTCAACATGTTTTTGGACTGTGTGGGAGGAAGCCGGAGAACCCAGAGAGAACCCACGCTGCACGGGGAGAACATGCAAACTCCACGCAGAAAGATCTGGTGCCCCCACCGGGACGCGAACCGGCGACCTTCTTGCTGTGAGGCAACAGTGCTACCAACTGCGCCAATATGCCAACATGTGAACGACAAAACTAACATTAGTTTGCTCAAAGCTAACTGGCTCTATGGCAAAATTATTCTACATTATTATTAATTATTTTTTTCATTGTTGAACTGCTACAGCTGAGAATGACATTGAAGCTAATAAAAATGCTCAATTCATCAAGTCAATTTTACCAACATGCCTCAAACGACATAGCGTAGGGCCTTTATCCTGAGTCCCTCGATTCAGATGTGATAAAACATTGCTTTTAATCAGCTTCACAAACATGACTAACCTGCTTCTAAGGATTTATTTTTTTTTTTTCACACTGTGCACACGTGTTGTTGTGTTCTCCAGCAGCAACTAGGAAACACATTTATCAAAAGTGGGAGGAAAGGCAAGTATATGCACTCTAACCAGATGAGATGCTCTGCAAAGTAGCTGCAATCCAAACTCTCTGAGTTTCCAGCAGTTTAGTTGCAGAAATTTTTTTTTTTTTTTAAAACGTTGCCATGGAAACTAAAACCTGGTAGTTGTCGAGATAGAGGAGCAAAACAAAAAGATGCAGATAAAGTCAGGAACAAAATAAGGACAGAAAAAGGGAGAATGGAGCATTTAATTCAGATGCCTTTAGTTCATAAGGTTGATATAAATGCTCACGGCTTTGCAAGAAATGGCGCAAAACTGACCTCAACTTAAACATCCGACGTTTGTAATTCCTGCTCCTGTGTGAGATCAGGCTGCTGTTAAAGTAGCAGCACGCACAGCAAACCAAACTTGCAGCAGCCTCGGTTTCAGCCTCTAAGGTCTGTTCCTGGAGCGAGTGGAAGACTTAGCAGGATACTTGTGATTCTCTAATGAACCATCTGTCTCATCAGCTGAACATCACAGCTTTTTATTTTTATTTATTTATTTTTTTAAAGGTGTTTGATGCTGACAAAACTGGAAATCTCCATATGTTAACACGCAGGGTTGTTTTTTTTCTTTCCCGTGTGTCTATGAGAGTGACAACAAAAGTACAGAACATATGTATGCTTTACGGTTTTAGTTTCCTGCACGGGGAGACAAAGTGGGATGACGAGCGAAAGAAACACAAGTGGGTTGCACTAAATGAAAATTGAGACGTATACCTCAAGCATGAAAGTTCTTTTAGGATCTGGATCATGTAACGTAGTGTAAATATATGTTCTTTGCATTACAAAAGGGATAAATGTTTTAGATAAAGTTAATTTAATGAGTCATACACTGCAAAAAAAGAAAAGTTGGGTCAACTCAAAATTTCAAGGCAACAAATTTCGATAAAATTTTGAGTTGGACGATTAAACTAAATATTTTAAGTTTTGCTTCTAAGCATTGCTCAACTCTGAATTTTGATTTTTATCAACTCAATGGCAAGTTCCACTAACTTGTAATTTTACATTGTAATAACTGTTAATCCTTACTTCAGGTAACTTTCTCCTAAGTTGGACTAACTCATCATTTTACATTGTAATAACTTTTAATTGTTATGGTAGATTAAATAAAATGTCGGCTAACGTTGCGACCACAATTTTGAGTTGAGCAGGAATTACTGTAATACAACACCAACAAGTGAGAAGACAACATGTTGTCATGTTTGAATAGGACACGCTAATGTTACTGGCTTAACTGCTGCAGCCCTGCTAGCATCAAGTAGCCGCTAACCGCTAAGGACGGAAAAACCTTGTGTTTAAATGTTGAAAATGTGTAGGTTGCTTTCTCCATTATGACACAACTCAAAATAAAATTCCCATATGGTTTAATGTTAAAATAAATGAAATTAAAGGTTGTTTAAAACTTAGCCGTGCAGACTTCAGCCCGCGGCAGCAGCACACAGCCTCAAAACTTGGAAGTGAAAAATGCCAACTCAGAAAATTGACTTTCCCGCATTTCACATCAAAGAAAAATGAGTTGACAGAACTGTTGTCCCTTGAATTGAACCACAACGTATGGATTTAAGTATTAACAACTCACCAAATTATTTTAGAGCATTCAACTGTCTTGTTCTGTTGTGCTAACTTAGATTATTGTCTTAAATGTCAATAATTTATATTTTCAAGTTTTACCAACAAAAATTACTGTTTTAGGCCAAAAAATACAAGTTGACTTTTTTGCAGTGTAGGTCAGACTAAGACATACCAAGAACTTTTTTTTGGTGCAAATGTGTCAAGACAAAGGTAGTTATGAAGCACGTGCAGGCAGGCAGGAGTCACAGCTACTGTATCGGTTTACTGTTTGCGAGGTCCATCTCCATCTTAGAATTGTGCAAATAAGGCTGGAGGCATGTAGAATCTTTTAACAAGTTTGGTTTTTTTTTACTGAGGAGGTTTGCAGGTCAGTTTTATGGGTACATTTTTCCACCTCTGAAAAACCGGCCTTGTAAACTTGCAAAGAAAAAGTTTTTCTTTAGTTTGGACCTTCTTCAAATTTGTAAGTTCTTCCTTACAATAAAATAGCTAGATACCAAGAGGAAGAAATGGCTTGAGGAGGAGATGGAGGGAGAAGAACAATCCTATAACCAGTGACAGAAACACATGGATCCAGAGGAGGACATGAAGAAAAACGACAACCGGAGTGGGAGGACGGCAAAGGAGTAGCCAAGAGAAAATAGATACAGCTAGAAATAAGACAGTAGCTGTGAGGCAAAAGGGTCGAGAAGGTTCCACGGGCAAGCGACAGAGCTGTGCACTTACTAAATAACTAAACCAGACTTTTAAAAAGCCACATTCTCTGCAAGTGGAGTCTGGGGTAACCTTAGGTATAGATGGAAGAGCAGTCCCACTGGAGGCAAAGGGAGGCACATGTCAACTTGCTTGACCCTATTTCCAAAAAAAAAAAAAATGCCTTCCCCTTCACCTCTCTCTATCTCCAGAGTGTGTGTGATTTTTTTATTTTTTTTATTTTTAGTCAGCTCGGGGCAGCTGAAAAAGACTGGAGCATCTCACAGGGGAGCATGCTGAGAACCTCTGCTTTCTCCACTGCAACCTCTTTGCTCCACTGAGAGGTTTAAAGAATGTCGGTGGGTGGTCAGAATGTTTTCAGAATTTTGTTTGGAGTAATTTTATCTGGCATTGCACAGTAGCTTAGCAAGTATTTTTGTCTC
>NW_007578869.1:254884-256903 GCF_000690725.1 Stegastes partitus
GTAGGAGAGTAACCTTGGCAGCTTCTGACTGGTGAAACCAAATGGATCCTCTATAATTAGTCAGTATCAGCTGAGAAAACTCCATATCATTCACTGTCAACAGTCAGTCATGTTTGCATTCAGCAGGAGCAAGCAGACAATTTTGGTGGCAAAATAAACCTCATGTAGCAGCGCTGCAAACAGAGCAAATAGGGGACGAGATTTTATCTTGGTTGTTGAGCTGTTCCTTTCAGCTAAAACCAGTGCTTTATTTTTATCGGCTGCATAAGACAAGACCAAGGACAGAAGGTGCAGCCAGAGGTTGTGGTAAATGGAAAAGCAGCACAGAGCTTCTGCCTCTGTCACCGCTCACCTACCCTTGACCTCTTTGTGCAGACAGACCACGCAGCTGGGTCAGCTGAGGAACCTCCGTGACCCACACAGACAGGTCCTCACTCCCCAACATGCAAATGAGCCCAGTAGCTCCACCCTGGCTTGTGTTTAGGTGGAAATCCACTGACACCTCCATCTGTTTAGTGAGATGGAGGGAGGAGGAGGAGGAGGAGGAGGAGGAGGGAGGGGAGCAGGTGGGCGAGGAAGAGAGTTCAGCGGGAGAAGGAGGCGAGGAGAGGATGGGCAAATTGGTGTGACAGTGTCATACATATCTTCTGGGTGTTGGTGTGCAAATTATACCTCGCGCGCCGGCGTGGTATAATTCTTTTTCGCTCGGGTTTTTCTATTAATGCAAGCTCGGAACGTTTTCATTTCGTGACATTTTTCCAACCTGTCTGAGAGCTGTTAAGGGGCTCAGTAACTGTATTACACTCGCCGAACTCTGTGAGTCACCATTCATCACTTACACAGACGCACCGCACACCTTCAAATGCATCCTGAACACGCACTCAGAGTCTCAGACAAAGTGTTTACAATGAACTGGCTTTTTTGATACAGACTCTTTTTTTTGTGGTATATTGTAAAGCTGGGTCATTAATAACATCAGAATTCAAGGACAACATTCCGGCGACCCTTGATGATAAAGACATTTCACTGAAAAAACAAAACAATATGCCAAAAGATTTAAGCATCTCTGGGTGCTTGTACAGTGTTGTACTGCATTTCTGCCTGTAGAGAACAGTGCTGTGATTACCCCCACAGTCACTGCAAAAGACTAATGGCTGTCTCACTTTCCCCATCCTCATTACTGCGGAAAGTGCCACTCACCCTGTCTGGACTGAATCCCCATCCAGTCCTAATTTACTGCCGTGTCCTGTTATTCAACCTCTTAGATAATTTCATAATCCCATTTGTGTGTGTAACTCTCATGTCTTTGTGTAAAGTATGGAGCAGCAGCAGTGTGTATAAGTCTATTCAGGCCCTGCAGCACCTTTAAAACTGTGTCTGTTATTGTAGCGCTGGTTACCAGATATGATTGTTGAGCACAAAATACGCAGGAATTCTCACTAACAGGCGTGACGGTGCAGCAACCAGCAACCTTGCCAGTGGTTTCCACCAAAATGTAGGGCAAATGGGAAGCAAATTTCTTAGCACTGGCAAAAGAAAATGTCCTGAATCTGTCCGGTCCATTGTGGATGAAGAGTACTAGGAAGGACACAATGAAAACTGCTCTTGGTCTCTATGAACGTTCACTAAACTGGGTACCCATCGTTGCATAACATGCAGAATAGTCTGACAGACCTATACAAATCAGTGAAAGTCAAAAGTAGACACCATGAAAATGTAGGCAAATGTTCCTTTGCAGGTGTTGTCACCAACATATAATAATGTAAAAGGGGTGGATTTCAACCCGAACCATAATCTTTTGCTGAACCTAGCTAAGTAGCCTAAAATTAGCCAAACAGCAGATAAAAATAAGAGCTACACTAAAAACTAAAAGGCAATTCAAAATAATGTTTTGACACAGAGCAGGAACTTCAGTCTGCATAGTGAAAGTCCTGCAACCTCATCCACCATCCACTTCTCCAAACCGCTGACACAGCAGTTCTAAACTGTAAAAACGCCCCATATACTTCCATCAACATC
>NW_007578869.1:257813-280316 GCF_000690725.1 Stegastes partitus
ATGCCCCGGGAGTGACAACAGGTTGTAAACCCACGAGGAAAAATAGAATTCAAATGTCTGATTCATCTCATTCTGATTTCTAAGGTCTCTTCGTCTGAATCATTTTTTACAACACAGCAACTTTTCCACCTTAATAGCATGCATTTTTTTTCTATTTCTTTCAAATTTTCCCTGCTTTGAGCTCTTTGTTTTCTCAATGCATTATTTGAAAATGTGCATAGAAGCAGATCGTCCATAATGAACTGACTCCAACACATCACTGTGCCAGGAAGCAGCATGTAATTCTTACATAAAACCGCACATTGTCATTTCCTCCTGCCCCCCTTCATATGCACATAAACTAAACAAATATACGAGCTGTATCACTGAATTAATTAGTAAGCACCAGAGTTGTTGGCAGGGATATTTTTGAACTTCATCAAGGTAGCGTAGCTGTTTTTCTCTGCATGCAGTCTTTACGTAAGCTAATCACCATAAGACTAATCCCTACACATTTGAGATTGTATCAGTCTTCTTTCATCGGGAATAAACGCCACAATCAGCTTGTGTTGTCATAGTGGTCACAGGCCTGGACAAGCTGCAACTAGCCAACAATGTCATGTGATTGAATTCGGGGCTAATTCTTCCCACTTTCCATCATGGTTTTTGTGTGTTTGTTCCTGGCTTTGAAGAACTGTTGAGTCGTGTCTGCTCCAGCTGCGACTGTTGAGCTCTCCTGGCATCTGGCATTGACACCGCTGAACAAACACACCTGGAGCTGGAGCGAGAATGATGGTATTCGCCTGCAGTGCTGAATTCAACAGAATCTGACAACATGCCAGTGTGATTTTGTTTTGGAGTTAAATTGCTGGTCTTAAGCTGCCATTGTAATTCACCTTGCCACTTCATCTCACGCAGAAAGCAGGTTTTTAATACGAGCACTAAATGAGAGGTCGGTTACATGCTTCTGATTCGGTTCCTGTCACTCCGCATGATGTTGCTTCCATCTGCTGATACTGAGAACCGTCTATAACCAGCGTGTTTATAGCAAGCTCTGGTTGATGCCCAGGAGGATTTGGGTTCCCCCCAGAATCCAGATTTTATGAGGCTCTCTACTAAATCTGTTCCACCAAATCTATATGTATACATCCATTTGCAGTAAAAAAAAACAAAAAAAAAAACAAGCTCGCCAAATATCTATCTAATGATTTCCAACTCAATCATATGAAGCTGTGAGAGGCAACTGTGACTTTCTTACAAGATCTTAGCTGATGTGTGACTGGATCGTTTTTAGTACATCCAGGGTTTAGGAAGCTGTTGAACTTGTTGCTTGCACAAAGAACTTACTTACCCAAATACATCCATCCATTATCTATACACCGCTTAATCCTCATTAAGGTCGTGGGGGGGCTGGAGTCTATCCCAGCTGACTTAGGGCGAAGGCAGGGGACACCCTGGACAGGTCACCAGTCTATCACAGGGCTACACTTAGAGACAGACAACCAAGCACACTCACATTCACACCTACGGACAATTTACAATCACCAATTAACCTCAACATGTTTTTGGACTGTGTGGGAGGAAGCCGGAGAACCCGGAGAGAACCCACGCTGCACGGGGAGAACATGCAAACTCCACGCAGAAAGATCCCGGTGCCCCCACCGGGACGCGAACCGGCGACCTTCTTGCTGCGAGGCAACAGTGCTACCAACTGCAGCCCTACCCAAATACATATTATACAAATATGATAACAGCTTCAAACATTGAACTGTTTTAGAGGATCTCACAGTTGGAAATTTCAGGGCCAACTGCTCTGCAGCACAAAAACTGAATTATCACAAAGTTTTTACTTTTACAGTATCACCTCCAGTAAGATTAGATATGTATTACCATGTTGCAAATGATTTAAAACCATTTTTAATTTCAGGCATTGCTGGTTTGATACCCAACATTTAAGCCGCAGCTCTACTTTAGCCTGATTAAAACTAGTTTTTCTTCCATTGTTCTGCTTGCTGGTATGTAAGAAGAAAAAAAAAATCTCTTTTCATGTCATTTAGTTGAAGTATTGCTTCCTCTGTGCATGCTTAATTCAGCTTCATCATAATGAGCTTTCATTTGATACAAGCCTGCCATAAGATCGCACCACCTCAGCGAGCAAGGAGATATAAAAGACAGCGAAGTTTACACTCTGCGGGTGGAACTGTTGCCGTTAAGCTAATCTTACTGATCAAGAGAGCATTACAAATCAATGATATTGGTCTCCACCTATCATCGGATGGAGCACAAAGGCATCCGAGTTATCATAAAGTGGAGAGAGAATAAAAGCAATTTTGGAGAGGAGTCAGAACAGTTACTGCTCCTGTGGAATAATAAGTGAAATCCAGAAATTACTTTTTAAATGAGTAATGATGAATAAATAATATATATGACTTCTTCTGAATAATGAGCCCGACGCTGCTCCCTTGGGCAGCCGTCCCATGCTACAGCCACAACTTTTGCCTCAGCAGTCTTATCTCGTTGTCCAGATCCAACCTGTGACAGTCCAGCCCCAGATCCAGCTCAAACACGGCCACTGTCGCTCCACCAGAGCCCTGTGGCTCTTGGCTGGGCTGCACCTCCATCTAGGTCAACAGCAGCTGGTCTGTACATTGTGACAACTGATAACACAATGAGACCATTAGTGTTGTAGGCTCATAGCGCAGGCCCAGCCAGCTCAGGTCTACCTGTGCCAGCTCCAGGCCAGAGGGCTTGTCTCCTGGAGATTAATGATCCCTGGTGCTGCGCAGAGTAGGCCACTCCTTGAGTGTGAAATACACCTCATCTGCCTGGCTGGAGCTCTGATTTATTCCTGCCTGCATGCTTGCCCTCAATGTCTGCAGGGGGTTTGTCTTTGTTTTGCAGTCTGTGTGCGTACGTGTGCATGTGTGTGCTTTATTTGATTTCTCACTGTCTTTGCTTGATCCAAGCCAAGTGTTAATAAGTACAAAATTAAACTAATCTCTCCCACAATTATGTTAATGCTTTATTTTACTCGCTTGATCATGCGTGAGTACACATGCGTATCTGTTTACATCTGACACGAAAATCCAATAAGCAGGAAATAACTTTGTGTTCATTTGATCTGACGTATTTCTGCTCTTTTTTTTTCCTCTGTCGGTGCAGTATTATGAGCCAGGCACATCAAACTAAATGGCTTTATTCAAACACCTTTTAAAACTGACTTATTCTCTTTTACTGAAAATACTAAAATTCCCGCATGATTTAGCTTTAAACTTTGAGAAAGTGTCACCATCGGTCTCCCAGAGTCTCATCTTTTTGTGTCCTTTACCGTCTATCTACACAACAGTGATCCAAGCTACTTATTGCTTATATTGACACATAAGGAGAATATGGGGGATGTTTTACGTACATTGAACCTCTCTAGAATTATGCTATTGTGAAGACACAAGACAATTTTCTTTAGCAACCTGTGCAGAGAACGTTTGCAGATGCACTTAGGACAGACCTGAGTGGTTTGTTGGTGATTCTGGAAATTTGTCTATAGCCTCTTTTAGAGTTTGTACATACAGATCAAATGAAAAGAAAAAAACAGAATGCTTTGCCCTGAGGTGAAGGGCTCTGTTATGCTGTGGGGGGACATGGTTTGGGTCCACTTCTCCCCCCTTAGAGGAAGGGTCACTGCAAATCAATACAAGGTTGTTCTAAGTGAGCACCTTTATCCAACAATGAAACATATTTATCCTGATGGAAGAGGATGCTCCCATCAGGATAGAAATATTTCATTGCAGGATAAAGGTGTCTCTTCCAGGATGGAATTCATAAAACATAAGGCACGAGTAGTCAGTGGATGGTTTATTTATTATGGAAATAATGTGTATCATGGGCTGCAGGGTGGCGCAGTTGGTAGCACTGTTGCCTCGCAGCAAGAAGGTTGCCGGTTCGTGAGGGCACCGGAATCTTTCTGCGTGGAGTTTGCATGTTCTCCCCGTGCAGCGTGGGTTCTCTCCGGGTTCTCCGGCTTCCTCCCACACAGTCCAAAAACATGTTGAGGTTAATTGGTGATTCTAAATTGTCTGTAGGTGTGAATGTGAGTGTGCTTGGTTGTCTGTCTCTAAGTGTAGCCCTGTGATAGACTGGTGACCTGTCCAGGGTGTCCCCTGCCTTCACTCTAAGTCGGCTGGGATAGACTCCAGCCCCCCCGCGACCCTAGTGAGGATTAAGCGGTGTATAGAAAATGGATGGATGGATGGATGGATGGATGTGCATCATATATTATTGCCCTCACTGTGGCCAAAACTCAACCCACCTGAACACCCGGGGGGGGGATTCAGAAAGGACGTGTTGAGACAGTGCTCTGCACCACAATCACCAAAAAACAGATGAGGCGATATCTTTTTGAAGAATGGATTCCATCCCTCCAGTAGACAGAGACTTGGAGAATCAATGGCATTGCGCACTGAAGCTGTTCTGGCGACCCACAGGAGCCGAACACCTCACTGAGACACTTCATGTTGTTTTGTTCTTTAATTTGTTACCAGTCTGCACATAGTGCAGCTACGAGTAGAGGGAACTAAACTCTTCTTGCCCAACTTATCACCATCTCATGCATTTACACACACACACACACACACACACACACACACACACAGATCAAAATAATTTCCTCTACACAGTTACACAGCCACTGTCACTGGAGTGAAACTTTGTTTTTGTATTCTGTATAATTTTTATTAACATCTATGACTGTTTCCTAGTCCATGAACAATTTACCACCCGTCTGTGTATTAAAAGAAGACAAGTGGCACCTTGTCAGCCTAAAGGTTGAGGCACTGACCACATAACTGCGATGCCCACCATGTGTCTGCCAGTCAGGGGACCTTTTGCTGTCCGCCGTACATCCCAGCTCCTCAGTTTTCCCGTCTGCATCTCTACTACTGCGATCAAATGAAGGCAAAGATTCATAACAAAGGAAACAAACACATGAACCTGTTTGTTGTACGCAGCTCAAAGAAGCATAATTCCAGCTTAAGAGGCAAAGCTCGGCACATGGTGCTAGCAATCAAAAAAAAAAAAAGGATTTGCAGCTTTTACATCCCACGGTAACCCATTAGGAAAACAATCTCTAACAGCAGTCTTGTCTCCCAGAAATGACATTCTTGTACTACTAATATGTAGCAGTAAACATGTTTCAAAAAGATGTAGGTACATTTTTCAAGTCACAAAACAAACCCATAAGTTGTTCATGAAAGTAACTTGTTATTACCCACAATTCCATGCCATTGTGACAGTAATAATTATAGAGATTATGACAGTAATAAAAGAAAAGTAGTTTGAAAAACGCAAAAATAGCACATGGAGGATGCCGGGGTGGCTAAATGGGTCAAATAAATAAATAAATACATAAATATAAACATGACGACCAAGGACCACGGCTTGTTTCGTGTTTCAAACCAAAAACTAGTTCATTTTAACCATCATCTTAACTACAGATGTGTTATTGTAACCATGACAACCTGACCTTTCCCTAAACTGAGCAAAAGTTGTTTTGGCTCCTCAAACTAATCGAGTTGTTTTTGTTCCAAAAGCAAACCAAAGAAAGGCTGAAATAACAATGATGTTTTAGTGGAATGCTAATTTAGGAGAAATTCCTGTGTGTTGTCGTCAAATCGCAGCGACAAATGTTAATTAGAGCAAATAATCTGACAAGATGTGCTTTCCTCATGGCTAATAAAGCTGCAGTAAGCAATGTATTCCACAAGCTTTTTTATTTTTTATTTTATTCATTGATTCTTTTCTCTCGACAATGGTCAATAAATCAAGTGGTCTGATAAGAAAAAAAACAACAAAAATCTGTTATCTGTGGCCGTCACAGGCCTGTGAAATGCCTGTCTGTTCCTATCCTGCAAGGCTAGAGAATGAGGGAAATAAAAATTAGATGTGAACTGGGAGAAAGGGACCAGAGATAAGTCCTGCATTTTTTATTTATTTTTTTTTTACAAAGCTAACTTAATTATTGACAACAAAGGTCATAATAGACGCAACCGAAAAAAGCAGGTTTCCTATAACATACAGAATACCGAATGCCCTCTCTCCAAACGGCCGTAAAGCACAAGCTTGTCTCTCAGCTCTGACAGCGCAGGTAGTCTGAACGCCTCCCACATGGACCACTGGCACTAGCGATGCCTCCCCTCTCATCCTTTATACTCCCAGGCATGATGAGCAGGTGGAGACAGCTGCACTCAATTACCTGCTGCGAAGGGGAATGAGCAACACCTGAGGGAGGAACCAGAGCAGCCACAACAACAACACACTCTGCAGCACGTAACACCGTCCAGTCATTGCATCCCGTGCATATGACATGACTGGATGGGCTACCTGCCTATCTAACTATATAGTGCCTATAGAAATGACTCCCCCTGCTTCGAAGTTTTCCACTTAAATTGCTTTTCAACATTGAATTGTAGTCTTTTTTTTGGACAAGAATTAGAAAAAATAATAATAACAATAATTGCATTCGAGTAATGCCAGTTGATTAAAGCTTTAAGTTTTAAAATAAGCGATTGTATAACTATAAAGTGACTCACCTAATTCAACACACGATTAGTGAAACAGAGATTATCTGAGTGCAGTCAGTGTGTCTCAAGTGACTGTAGTATAAAGGTGCCTGTATCTGGGAGTCCAGTCACTGGTGAATCAGTCCACCTGGCTGTGACTGCACCATGAAGACAAAAGAACACGCCAAGCAGCTGAAAAACAGATTTAAAAGAAGATCAGGGGATGGATGCTAGAACATTTCCACGTTGGTGAATATCAGGTTCAGGTTCACCAGTCAAAGCTTAATGGTTGAGTCGAAAAGTAAAGCTACAGTTTAAAAAAAGCTCATATTAAATATTGACGAGAGCACGGTGGTGGAAGCATCATGATATGGAGATGTTCCTCAGCCACAATGCCTGGAAGGCTTTTAAAGGCAGAGGGGGAAATTAATCCAGAGAGAACTGGGACTTTGGGAGACTTCTTTTTTTCTTTTCCCACCAATGTAAAGCAAACAGCAAAAGCTACACAGTAATGGTTTAAAGACAACAGTGAATGTTCTGGAGTGGCCAAGTCAGATCCCAGATCTCAATCCAATTTAGAATTTGTGGCTGGACTTGAAAGAGCTATCCACTCAGTGCAACCTGATGGAGCTTGACGAGTTTTGCAAAGAAAGATGGGGCTAAAATTGCAGTGTACAGATTTGCAAATGATTAAAACCACAAAGGCACAATGCTGTAACTGCAGCCTAAGGTGCATCGACTAAATACTGACTGGAAGGAGGTGAATACTTATGCCGTCACTTTTTATTTATTAATTCCCAATACCTTGTATAAATCTGTTTCCACTTCAAGTCTCTTTTTGTAAATACTTCTCAAAAAAGATGAACTACATTGAGCACGGTTTATTGTTTAAAAGCAATAAAAGGAGGAAACCTCCTGGGTGGGGTTAAGCACAACACCTGCATGGACTGTGCCCATGCATTGTGCATCACTGAAGTCTTCCAGAAGGCTGGATGGACACTGTTGTGTATAAATATATTATATCATGTGTGAAGTATAGTCCTTAAGGTTTAAAATATAAAAGAAGTTACATATATGCACATAGTCATGAAATGTCTCCTTTTTCCTGATATGGTTTCACAGGACAAGCAACAGATGGAGGAAAAGAAGTCCATATAAGGATGCAACTACTCAGTGTGATGAAGATGGGCCCCCATCAATTGTTTTGTGACATGACCGTGCATCATGTGACTGAATAGTATAAGACAAGGGTCTGAGGGAAAGGTCTTAGTCTCACTCTGTCTGATGCCAGGGAGAGTTTGACCCAGAGCTCTGTAATGCAATATTCAATGTGCAATTAAATTGATTGATTGAGACCGAACTGAATCCTATCTCATCTTTAGAAACAAACACATGGAGATAGACAGTTTCTCCAACAGCACATGGCTAGAGCAAGTGAGGAAATAAGCACAAGAATGACAAAGTGCAGCCACATGTTAACATTTTACATTTCCACCTAAACCTGCAACACTGGATATAACGATCATGTTCATTTGTGTGTTTGTGTATCTTTAATTTGCTGTTTGTGGGCTCCATCCTCCTTCAGATTCATTAGGATAGCTTTACACACATATCTGTGTACACTCGCCTGTCTCTACTATCTCTACTAAGTGTTTTGAAAATGTGGTAAGGTCCTCTATTTGTTTGGAGTCCTGAAAGAAGAGGGTGTTTTGGGGGTTTTTATTTATTTATTTTTTTGGTTGTATGCTTTCAGAATCTTGCTTACTCTAGCTTTACCTATTATTTATTAACACAAAGCATGCAATCCCTTTATATCCAGATGACATTTTATTTTGAGTCCAGTATCACTCCTTCAATTCCTGAGGCTCTGCTATAAAAGTCATAGTTGTCATTAAGGGTCAGAGGTGAGTTGGTCAAGATGGATTTCCTCTTAACAAAGAAAGCAAATCTCAGGAGCGTGCAAACATGGACAGACAGTATTCAAACCTTCCTCACTTGCTGCTGCAGTGCATCACCTACTTCTAGAACCACCACACATGGTCTTGTTTGCATTTGTGCTCTCATTTCAATAATCTGTTTTTTTCCCTCTGGTTTGCATGTCACTGAGGTTAAGTTACCTCTTGCTGAGTCTAGCAACGAGGCATCGCATTTACTGCACAATGTTTTGTTTGTTTTTAAATAAACAGGTAAACAGCAAAGGTCATATAATCAAAAAAATTAAGTTTATAATAGAGTTTAACAAACCCCCAAGCTCTGTAGCCCTGCAGCTCTGATGGACACTTGGTACATTAAATACTTGCACAAACACGATACAGTACTTCACATTGCATCAAACGATGTTATCATTTTCAATGTGTTTCCCCCCCAAATTAGAGAAGGTATCAATAAAACTGGTTTAGCTTGGCTCAATCCTCACAACAGATCATTTAAAAATATCTTACAGTTTGTCCAGTGCCGTGCACTGAGGCTGACGGTGGGCCTCTGACTCTCTATACCTGCAAATCACTATCTGCTCTGTTTCACAGCGACATGCTTTAAAAAGTATATATCAAAGTCTGCTTTTATCTGTGCTAGATTTCTGTTCTGTGAGGCGCTAATGAGAAGGTCATGAAGCAGAGCAATTCAAGGGAGCTGGAATGTTTGGCAGAACTGTTGATCATCATTAAGAACCCAGTCCTAGTAGTACATGGTGGTCTGGCTGCGATATGCTACAATTCTGTGTTAAAAAAAAAACAACCCACTGGTTTATTTGAACTTCTTTAAACCAATCAAACCTCTCACTGGATGGGCTAAGCCAAGAGTGTGGCTTCAGTACGTCCTTAAAATACTGACAGTGGCGGCACATTTGGGAGACCAGCACTGTGATTGAAATGGATAATTCACTACAGAAAAGCAGTACGGCTACGAATCCTCAGCAAAACATTTTCACTTTGGTAGGTTGTTGTTGTTCCCCATTGTGGAAAAAGCAGTGATAGCAGAAGGAAGGACAAGGCTGACTGAAATGATTGGTGGCTTTTACCTGCATCCTACATCTGGTGAGCCAAACTAGAAGGAACCTAGTAAGACAACTCCATCAAAGTAATCAGAGACACAAACAAACACTCTGTTTTAATACTGGTAAACCTCAGTGACGCTTGTTGATCTTGACATTCAGCTAAATGTACTGGCTTATGACCCGGGCTTCTCTCTGGCTTGGAGGGAAGGACTTTTCCTCTGGATCTCTTGTCAACTTCACAACTGGAGATGTTGGCATATTTTGTTGGGTTCCACTGGGGTTAGTTGTATCCCACTGCCATTCAGCTTCTACACACTCCCTCCAGATACCGTCACGAAGAATCAAAAATATGCAGTATTCAAACATTACTCCTCGACAAGAACCTAAGTATCACCAGCAACATAGGGGAAGAGAATAAATGTGGTAGTTCTGGGTTTGTCCCTCTCGCTGACATCTTTATATTATGTCTACTAATGCATCAGCGGTTCAGTGGCTGGTTACTGCTGTAGCTACCTCCTTCATGTGATGTTTTATATACAAGAATATCAGATAAATTTAATTAAATCTTGCCTTGAAGTGTCCCTGAATCCTCTCCTTCTGCTGTTTTCCTGCCTCTCTTTAGGTTATGTCTGGCCGCACTGTACTGCTCTTAATTACCGGATCTGTAGGCTACATTGCATTCTCTCAGGAGAAGCTGGACCTCCTTTGTCATGGCTGCAGAAGATGATGATGGATCCTAAGTGGAAAAACAGGCTCCAGTCCATGCATTGAAAGCAATCCTGCAGCTGTAGGAATGCTCCCTCTGGCCAGGTTTGAACTGTTTTTATGGTCAGTTGGTGTTACTTAATAATTGGGCAGTAGGCTGGGTTTAGGACCAGTGACAGGTGATCACACTGTCCAAGGCTCTGTGTGCTTCACATAGTCCAGTGTGTCGTCCCCTCTGGTTGAACATTTTACATGTTGTTCAAACCTTGGGAGCACAATCTTCAGGCTGCAATGATTAAAGTCACCAGCCACCATGAAAGCCCCGTCTGGATTCTGCTGTTTGTTAATAGCTGCTAACATATGGCCAAGTGCTGTGCTAGCGTTAGCATCTGGTGGAATGTATGCAGCTGTACCAACAACAGCAGAAAAGTCCCCGGGCAGATAGGGGGGCCTCCATCTAACAGCCCAAAACTCTATAGATCAGGAGTGGAGTATCTGTCAATGATGGCAGTGTTTGTGTCCAGTTGTTGTCAGTATAAACACACAGTCCACCCCCTGCAGGTCTGAACTGAGTAAGAGACCTGACATTGGTGACGAAGAGACTGGGGAGCGGTAGCCTGCGGCGGAGTGAAGGTGCCAACCCGGCATCCAACTTTAACAAAGAAAAAAAGTGAAATTTTAATAGTAGCCCCAAAATGAAAAAGTCAGGAGAACACATCCATGTTATCAACTTTCTCTAAAACGCAATGTCAGAAAACTGGGTGTTATTGCTAATGGTGATCTTAACTTTGAGCACTGCATAACGTGACAGCTTTCTACTATTTTAAAGAACATTTCCAAACTAAACAGCCTCCTGCCTGATGACCTGGGCTGTGTCCGAAATCACTCCCTATGGCCTACATAGTGCACTATACAGGGTGCACGCCATTTTGTAGGGGTGTCCGAATGTTAAGTTGCAAATGTTACACCCTGTATAGTGCACTCAAAATATCCCACAATGCACTGTAAAAAGTAGTGTACAACCGATGGTCACTAACCGAGCAATATGGACCGTCATGCATTGCGCGAAAGGAAATGGAAATGGAGATGAACGAACGAAAAATTCCCGTTTGTTTTGTTAAATTTTATTCTACCCAGACAGTGAACGTCGCTAAAATTGCGGCGCTCGGTTGTGATTTGAACATAAAACACCACTTTATTTAAATTGCTTTTAGTTACTGGATCCTGAAGAAACGCTCTCTCATCTGGTATGTACAGCAAAATGACAATAAACTTGATTTAATTTGATTTCTTAGCTACGCAATAAACTGTTAATTTGATGTGTTTGTACGACGCTGTTGCAGCACAAATCGCGGCTGGCGAGCGACGTAATTAACAGCTCAATTAATTATTTAGTGTCTGAAATGATACTTTGCCGAGGTGCTCCCTATATAGGGATCACTATATAGGGAGCAGGGAGTGAGTGGGTGATTTCGGACACAGCTCTGGAGATATTCTAAAATTCACAACATTTTTTTTTTTTTTTTCCCTCCCAGGTGTTTGGTAGTTAGTGTGGTTGTGTATNTCGATGAAAGAAATACAACCGAGACAGAGTGATCTTACCCCCGATGATCATGAAGTGCAGAATGGTCTACCTATGCAAAGTTAAATTTAAGACAACCGCTGATGTAGAACAATAAATTTAGTAAAGCCTCACTGCATGAACATGTCATGCCCTGTATTTGTATGTTACAAACAGCACTGGTAGAGTGAAAGTGAGTATAGAGGTGGTAATAGAGCCAAAGAAGGCAATTCCAACCATGCACACAGTATTTCTGTGTTCTCAGCCAACAAACCTGTTGTGATGAATCGTTTCAATGCCATAAATAAAAGTAATTTACCCACAACTAATGACTGTCTAACAATCAACAACTTATTCTCGTTCTCAGCAGGAGTGTTAAGTTTTCTTCACTCTGTGTCCCCACTGTACTGTAAGTACAGTGTAACCTCCACCCGCCACCTCACCCTTTTGCCTCTGTGTGCTTTCTTTATCCTCCTCCACCTCCTCATGTGGCAGCACAGCTGCTCTCCATCACTTTTCCAGGCCTCGTCCAGTCAGTGTCTTGTTCTCTCTATTATTCACTAATCCACACTCCACTGTGCAGAGGCCACTGTACATTTTGATAAAAGCGCCTGCTGTTTGCAAATTGCTAATCAATAGATACATTTAGTCAAAAGGTCCTCAGTGTGAGTATTCTTCTGACTGGTTGTGTAGTCGTCCCACTTTGCTTTGTGAACAAACCAAACGAAGCCTTGTTCATAACGTACACAGAAAACCAAATTCAATAAACAAACTAAACAACACGTCATATGTAGTCGATGTAATTATACCTCGAATCGTTTTTTGTGCCACTTAAAGCCGTACAGCCAATTATTTGTGTACAAACTCGTTCAACAGCCTCATTGCGTTCAAGCTTTTACCTCCCAGGAAAACAGAGAACTTGGAAAGAACAAAATAGAGCCAAATTTGCTGTGACATAATGGCAAGAATCAATATGACTTTTCCTTCCTAAATGGAAGATAATGGTATCACAATGGAGGCGTGTGGAGCTTGTCTACTCAGCCAGCCCTGATTGATCTGTTACTGCAAGAGTCACTTTGGGACCCGCAAGGTGTCTGGACACATTAGTGTCACCGTGTGCGAAACAACACACACACACACACACACACACACACACACACACACATACCGGATTCACTGTGTGTCTTCAAAGAAACTTCATCGCTGGGTCTTCTTACATAGCCATACATCATCATTATGTGGTACCTGCATCGTCTTTCCTGCGTATTTCAGGGTTTAATTTCTTTATTTGCCTTTTGTCTACATTTACTTCAATTTGTGTGTGATTTCAAAAAACAGCCTGACGATAGTCTTTTTTAAATTTCTGCCGTCATTATTGCTTATTCTTAGCCTAAACGTAGTTTTGCATGAACAGCCTACAAACCCCAGGAATTTAAATAACAGTGTACTGCATATGCCCTTTATTTGACCACTTTACATGTGAGAGAATCTCTATCTCTAGCGTAGCTTGAGCAGCATTTTAAAATTTATAAGACATGTGCAATCAGTGGTGGACAAAATGTATCCAATTTCATTTCTTAACAGGAAAAGGGTCACTGGAGGGTCTGAACACTCCAGTAATTTATAAGATGTGGGGGTGGATGGGGAGTTGAGCATAACATCATAACATAATAAAGTTCTAATGCACAAACCTGTTTTCGGTTTTTAGAATTTTTTTTTGTCTTGGATTATTTTTGGGGCTAATTTGAAGAAGAAAAAAAACCATCAGTGGTGAAATGCCTATTAGGCAACTGCTGATGTCTTCGGGACATCAAAGAAATCTGATCAAGACTTCAAGGTGCAGAACTGACACCACGTCCCGCATCTGGTCAGGTTTTAGCCTTGATTACACTCCCTTGCGTACATGCACTCGGACAGCTGTGGATACCGCAAACGCATAGTTGTTGTTAGTATAATACTTCCTAGTCTTTGGTAGTCTGTTTGGAAGACCCCGTTCCATACAGCTGCAGTAGTTGTATTTGTGTTCCATGAATGTGAGCACATGTTGTAGGGTAGTCTTTGTGACACACAAATTTTGGCCAGCACATAAATGTCCAAGGGGATAATGTCTTCTCTTGCAGACCAGGGATGACAAAATTTATGTCATGTAGACTCTAACTGACACTTGAGTACTCGCGGATACAAAAACTATAATAATAGCCTTGTACAACAAAAGCTCTCCGATCAAGGCTACAGAAAGATTAGAATTTTCCATTATTGCAGTTGTCGTTAATGAGGTAAACACATTGTGTCTTCTGCTTTAAGTCACTTTTTCATCCATTGGCTATACATGATGCGCAACATTTTATTATTTTTGCTTTTAACATTATTCCTTGAATTGATGATGTTATTGTGGGAAACCCTACCCCTGTTCCCTATCTAGTAATTTTATGCTTCCCATCGCAGGGGTGAACTGGGGGGGAAACTGTTTAGAAAACCATGTTTAAAAGGGTCCGCCCAGTGGGAGGGGCTTGGCCTTTAAAACCAAGGGCTCTGGGCCCGATTGAAGTGTGGGAGGAGTTGGAGTTTGGAGTCGGAGTTGGAGGCAGTGACAGTGACAGTGTTGGTCTGAATTTTTTGTGAAGTTGGAGTTAAAGGAGAACTGGTATGTATATAGTCCTGTAAATTTGTATATAGAGTTTTTCTTTTCTTTGCTTAGTTTTTTTTTTACAATTGGGGTTTTGCACTTTTTTTTTGCACTTTGTAAATATTCTATTTCACTGCCGCACTTTGGAGAGGCATCTACGCCATTGTTTTCTCCCAGTTTGGGAAAGTTGTTGGTTGAACCCCGCGACATCCTGTCAAACGTCCTCCTGGAGCCAATCTCTACTGACTCTGGGCGAGAGGTGAGGTGCAGCTTGGACAGGTCACCAGAATTTAGAATCAGCAAACCTAGTAATAAAAGTAGTAATGTACACTTATTATGGTGTCCTAAGTGATGATAATGGGACTGGTTGTCTTGTTTTTGAAAAAGCCTAAAAAATAATACAAACTGAAAATGACTGTGGGCTTGTGCATCGGTTGCACAAAGAGTTTGGGTCGTCTGTTCTTTGGCCTGTCTTTTAGGCAGAAGAATGCTCAGTGTTTCTGTTGGTTAACATGTTGAACATGATGTGGAAGTTGTCTCGTGATGCAAGAGATAGAAGATATTCTGACATGCTCGCCATTTTGTTGGGATCTGTGCTTTACTTGACAAGTTTTTACCATTAGTTGCAGTCAAGTGCACATTTTGAGCTGCACAGGCTTGTTTTCTCTGTTAAAAGAAAATTGCATTTTAGGACAAATAGGTATATATTGTGCTTTTCTGCCTCAATGAAGCTAAGATCAATAAAAGCCTGTATTTTGTTCCATTCATTTTTGTCTTGATTGACACTTTGATTCTCTTTGCAGCTCATTTACTAAGCCTTAATGAGAAAATGGGAACATATTGCCTCTAAAGGAACTTGAATTTATAGGTCTATTTTGATGTGAGGAGTTGTTTCATATCACACTGGGCAGAGATGAAACCTAAATAAAGCCACCTAAAGTGGTAATTGAACACCACAACAAGCAGCTGTGAAGAAATGGAAACTGATGTTGGGATTTAAAGTTTTACTTTTGGCTGGATGGCTAACATGGACTGTATATAACAGATGGACGAAGCGTCTTAAACCTGCATTCTTCGTAACAGCCAGCAGGGGGCGACTCATCTGCCTAAAAAAAAAATGAGTCAGATAATACAGAAGTCTATGAGAAAATGAACTCACCTCTCATTTGATTTGTTACCTCAGTAAACATTTTCCTGACAAATTTATGTTCTCAGTCACTAATTTTAGAACTTTTTAAATGAGGCTTTGTGTTCATTTTATGTACATACATATTTGAATAATAGCATCAAGCTAATGTCAAATGCTACAGAACTGACAGTGGATGCTCACACAATCATCCACATACAGTTCATACAAGTAGTCATCTGCTTATTTCATATAGTTTTACATCGTAGCGAAATAAGCTTACTTAATTTCCTGCAGTAAGAATGAAAATATACAGCGTAAATACTGGAAACAGCCAGTTTTACTCTGTCCATGACACTAAATAAATAAATACATAAAACCACAAGAATCCATCAACTCAATAATTAATATCGTGATCTATGTAAACTATCAACTTCACCTTCAGTTTTTATGCAAAATAAACCAGCGCAATAAACAAGATAATAAGCTTTGTGGGTGCTCGCTGACAGATTTTTGTTCCTTTTGGAGAGGGCCAAGGCAGCCTTTTCACCCTGGTTCCAGCCTTTATAGCTCCAGCCTCTTGGTTATTGCTCAGAAATCACAGCAGTATCAATCTTGTCATCTCAGTGAAAAAGAAAGCGAGGAAGCATATTTCCTAAAAATATTGAACAATTCTTTTGAGAAAAATGTGCTCTAACAAAAAGCTGCTACAAATACAGAAATACAAGGAAAAGACACAAGACAAATTAAAGCCGCAAGCGGCGATGGACGGGTCCTCGCCCTACGCTTGTCGGCCTTTGCGCACNTGTTGTAGACCATGTGTGAATGTTGTGGTAGAAACAGGAGAGGGGACTTCAAAATATAGTGGTTTTTTTTTTTGTATATTTACACTAGATGAGTTTCTCTGTTAACTGAAAGGTCTAGAATACATGCATGTGCTTTATTAGGTCAAGCATGGGACATTAAGTCCACTTTTCCTGTGTTTTGCATTGGGAACATTTGTTGAATAACGTATTTGCATATCTCATGACTGATAAGCATGCGAAGCGCATACTGATTAAAAGAAGCATTACATGTAGTAAAATGATATTTTTAATATTTGCATATCCTCAGTATGCCATTGTTTTTATATTTTTACTCATCACTATTATTCATTTCTACACTAATTTACTTGAAATAAGGAAGTGATACTATTACTTTTTTTTTTTACTCATTTAGTATGTTTTTAACCATTTGCTTATTTTTTATGAATAACCTATATTTACACTGTTTCATCCTTTAAATACCTTCTCAACCATCACCTCTAAATAAACATTCAAAGAATTAAAGCTATTGCAGCTGCCGTCATTGCACTTCTGAAGACGTCTCAGTCACGCCCCATCAGGTGCATCCTCATTTGATAGGAAAATATATGAAATTAAGACTCACAGACCTCCTTAAAATTCTGTTTCACCAAGACAGTTTCACATATTGTCTCACCAGAGGAACAGCAGAAGAATTTGTCAGGTACGTTCTATATCATTCACTTGATTTATTTGATTAAAACATTTTTCAAAACATAATTACATTGTGTGTTTTGTCGCTGTCTGATGTTAATGTTAAGACAAGATAGATTTGAGTATTGTTTAAGTTGCTTAGTTTGGACACTGTATGGTACAGTAAACTGTCAATTCATTCAAATACTGGATTTAAACAGCATCATGATTGTTTTAAATATCAGTATGTGGGTCATGATAATTATAATAATCATGACGACTACATCCATTACAGTGAATTGAGCCAAGTATGGAAGAAATCACACTGGTCATCCTCATGCTCGCAGGTAAGTCAGATGTCTTAAATGTTGCTTATAGATATACTGATGTTATTTGGGTCATGGAGTCACCTGTATTTTGTCAATGTGAAGAAGATATTGTAATTCAGTGATTCATGCACACCAATATAAATGAATGGAGATGAGCCACGGGTAGGAGCCACTGCTTCTTGGGAGCCCTGCAACATTAGTTAATATATCAGAAACCAAACTAGTTATGAAGAAACAATACATAAAATGAAATCTAATGTACAAGTTTGAATAATTGAGTTGTAGTTGCTGCTCTCTTGTCAGCTGCTCTTCCTATAGTGTAATAATACATGCAATAATATTAAATCAGCATTTGACAGAATGTTACATTAAACCTACCTCCTACCACACAGAACCAAAATGCATGATTATTTTTTGTGTGTGACAAAAACACATGTGGCTCAGTGATTCCATCGCAGAATATTAAGAGTTATAGACTCAAGACTGCCACGATATACACGGTCCTTACAAGCACATGTAAACTTTTGTTCACTTGAATGATTGTAAATTCTTGGTCTTGTTCAAGTATTATTCTTATGTGTTTGATAAAAACAAGCCCATTTGCATGGTTAAAAAGTTATTACCCTATTTGTTTCACCAGGACTTTCCACATCCTCCGCCCATGTCAGCAAAAAATACTACTTTGTGAACCAAAATATGAGCTGGACTAAGGCTCAGAGTTACTGCAGAGAGAAATTCACTGACCTGGTCACCATCTCCAACAGCGACGACACCCAAAGGCTTCTGTCTATTGTACAAAACAATAATGACATTAATGATGACTGGGCTTGGATAGGGCTTCATGACAATGATAAGAGGTGGAAGTGGTCCATGGACAGCAAGAATTTGTATGTTGACCGGAAAGCGATCTTGATGCCCTGGACACGACGCAATGCAGGAAATAAGCAATATTGTGCTGCAGTTTTTAATGGAACAGAAGTGAATGATTATTCGTGTGGAAATCGTTTCCCTTTTCTCTGCTATGATGGTATGAATAAATTACTAGCCATCCCTACATTTCTAAGAAATTCTATTTTTCACTGTGTGTCTATTCTGACCATCATTTCTCTCTCAAATCTTTCATAGTCAGTGGTCGAAGAGCTTATGTCATCGTGCAGTCACAATTCAGCTGGTCGGTCGCTCAGTTATACTGCAGAAGACACCACAGCGACCTGGCCAGCATAAGAAGTCAAAACGAGAAAAACTACATTCAGGGCATTTTGAAAGAAACAGGGTTTGTAAACGTATGGATCGGCCTCTACAGAGATCCCTGGGCCTTTTGGTCTGACAACAGTACCTCCACATTCACTAACTGGGATATTGGACAGCCTAATCAACGCCACCCAACTCAGCTCTGTGTAAAATTTAATTTAGTCTCAGGGAAATGGGACGACTCAAATTGCAACAAAAAACGACCCTTCTTCTGTTTCGCAGGTGAAGTTGAAAATGCAAGTGCTGTATCATCCCATTGTTATATAAAATGCTTATGTTTCTATTTTCTGTACATGTTTCACTTTGTAGAGGTGAAAAAGAAAACAGCACTGAAAATTAGGATTCAATCGATGGCCAACATGAAGAGCACAGCGATCCAGCAGCAGGTTTTGCAGCAGGTAACACAGGGACAACGCAAACTCTTGACACTGAGATAATAGCACATTTAATATTTTTCCTCTTTTTAAATATTTCGTCTAGTTGCACGCCCGCATGCTGTCCAAAGGACTGACCGACTTCAAAATTCATTGGAGAAATGTCGAGAGTTCCTGTGAGAACCACCAGCAGAAACAGGGCGGAGATGGGAATGACGAAGACAAACTCTGTCCGGATGTATACAACTGATACGTAAAGCAAAGAACATTCTGTAAGAAGCTGTCCTATCCTTCAAATCTTGTACTTCATCGTAAGAAGTATCATCAAATGATGCATTTTTTCCTTTGGAGTGATGTGGTTTACCACCCAGTGACATCTGTGTGCAAATACTTTAGATATTCCAGCTGTGTTGGGGGCTTTCAGACTTGGTAATTTCATCTTCATTGAGTCTTCCATGTAGGCTAATGCTTTGTATTTTTTTTTTAAACTCCATTTACTAAGACTGTCCTAGAAGTGACCCTGTTAGATATATAATTATAACTTCATCAGGACCCATATTTATGTTTGACTGCGACAGTGTCCTGTAGGCTATAGTAATCATGATTGCAACAAAGGAGGAAGTGAGTTGAAAAAAAAAGTCTGTGTCGGGAGGAGGTCAGGGCAGATAGACTGTTTAGCAAAACATTGGACTTCTTGTTCATGTCTTGTTCCATGGTCGTAGATAACCATGACAACAAAAATCTTCCATGTGGTTGTTCAGCTTGGATGAGTTGTTGGAAAGACAAGATTTGGCCGAAAGCTCTAGAAAAAATTATACACGAGGTGTGTCAGAAAAGTTTCAGGACTGGTGTCCAAAAGCTATATTTCAAACCCAAACTACAAACTACAAATTTTCCCCTTCCAAGCAATCCCCCTGGAGTCTAACACACTTGCCCAGCCTTCTCTGCCACACATTCCTGGAAGGATCCTTCACAGCTCCGTCGTCACAGCCATCTTGATGCCGTCCACATCTTTAAAACGGGTCCCCTTGATGACCCCCTTCAGCTTGGGGAAGAGGAAAAAATCCCATGGAGCCAGATGGGGTGAGTAGGGAGGTTGCTCCAGCACGGTGATGTTCTTCTCAGCCAGGAACTGTGGGATGCTCAGGGTGTTGTGAGCAGGCGCGTTGTCATGGTGAAGCAGCCATGACTTGTCCTGTCACAACTTTCGCCTCTTGTGGCGAACTGAACGAAACAAACGCTGCAGGATCTCTTTGTAGTTTGATCGTCTGAAGGGTAAAACTGGTAGTTTGTAGTTTGGGTTTGAAATATATTTTTTGTGACACCAGTCCTGGAACTTTTCTGACACACCTCGTAGGTCTATATTGTATGAAGTATATGCATCAGTAAACTTGTACTCGTGTACAGCTTGATTGCGCCCCCATTACTAGATTGTCTTCAGTCAGTAGACTACATATTCCAGACAATTCACATTCAAGCGTGTATTTTTCATATATGTTTACTTGTATTTGTAATATGAGAGATGTAGTAATTCACTGACAAGTGGGATGTGCATGATTTTGTCAATTTTATTTTGCTTTACGATAGTTTGGTAAAAACAAACAAATCACGTTTTATTGCATGTTGTTAGGGTTGTTGGGTTTTGGTTTGCAGTGGGCAAAAAAAAAAAAAAAGTCACTGTTTATTAACAGGAATATATTCAGGAAACAATAATCAATAAATAGAAATAATACAAAAAAAGTGCCTGAATCTTTGTCATCATTTTAGCCACTATGATATAGCTGTGGTTTGACCTTGTGGAAATCAATAAAACTAGAAAACTTGTGTTTCCCCTCTTTCCTGTTTTGCATGTAACTCAATTGACCCTATTCAAGGGAATTCCTGTAGAATCACATTATCACCTTGTTTTTTTTCCCCCCAGTCTTCAGCTTAGAGTCACCCCACCTTGCCCTCTGCAACTGCTTAGCACTCATTTAAATCAACTAGCACCGCCAAACGCCCATAAAGATGGATAGCGTTGCTTATCAGCCTTTTGTTGGCAGTTTGTCTTGGTTATAAGAAAACACGGATATAGCTGCAGCTAATGACCTTGGGGTTGAGAATAACATTTGTGTGTGTGCGTCCGTCATTTATTGTGCGTGTGTGCAGTTAGACATGCCTTAAGGGCACGTGGCTCCGCCTGTGTTGGCGTGTGATCGTCGTACAGGCCGGTGCAGGTGAACAGACTGTATGTGTGGACTCGGCCGCATACTAGATGCATCTGACCTCCTCTCATGGCTGGTCTCTCCTGCTGGGGATAAATCATGGGGATCTGTGGCAGGCCAACCCTACCGAGGTGATTCATGGAGCTGCCTTCATGACCTTCCATTCAGGAACACAGCTGGGCCCACTTCCCTGATGTGCCTATTCATTCCTGTGACTAGACAACACCATCTCTATAGCTGCATAATGTTCTTTTATGCAAAAATAAATAAAATAAAGAGAGACCAACAAACGACTAAACACAATTTAAGTTTCCTGGTAGCATATTAAAACATGTATACATCACTGTCAAATTAATGGTAATATAGAATAGAATAGAATAGAATAGAATAGAATAGAATAGAATAGAATAGGACTTTACTGATCCCTTCAGTGTAAACCTCAGGGAAATTGTTATACTAGAAAAACAGCAAAACACCAACACAACATCAGCAACAACAGTAGATATTCAACAACAACAACAACAACAACAACAACAACAATAATATACAGTCTCCCAAAGTGTTTTTGAAGAGCTGCAGGGCAAAAAAAAGATGACATCCTGTTTCACGCACACAATATTGTTTTCTGAGTTTTTGTGTACCAAGTCCACTCCTAAACAACCGGGATGATTTCATTAAAGGTAGGAACCATGCTGCTCTCTAGTAGTCTGGACCTGTCCAAGTCTGGCACTCAAATGTGACTATTTAAAGTGATTAGCAACACTAAACATGCTGCATCCATGCTGGGGTGCCTGATGTGTGGCGAGGCTCCTTCCTGCGATGCCGGCTGTTGCTCGTTCTGGGAGCTGTGTCCCAGTTCACCCACCCGTTTCCTGCTGTCCCTTTGCAAGCGTTCTACAGTTTGCAGAATCATACAACAGTTTCACAAGCACATGCATCACTTGTTTGGCTTATAGTTTGATCTAATTTTCCTTTTTTTTGTGAACAGATGGGGACGGTGGCAGTTTTGAACAACAACAAAAAACTGCCCCTACTTTTACTGCAACCCAATGACATTTGGTAACACTCATTGGATATGTATGGCACGTTCCTAATGGACTGCTTTGTAATGTCAATACAATATCACACAGTGTTGTGGCATTTCTTATGCCTCAAAGCTCATGAATTTAATATTAAGTGGACTTCTTTGATTGTATTTATTCTCGCCGTAGAGCATCAACATATTCAGGTTTGAATTCCTGCTATTGTATGATCTAATAGATTTTGCAATCCCTTGAGTCAAAGAGCCCATTTTACACTTTTTGGGGTTTGTCCCTTTCCTTTG